>NC_059219.1:23415809-23535809 GCF_020615455.1 Coregonus clupeaformis | reverse complement strand
TGCTGTTGGGGGATGTCAGCCAATCAAATCACTCACAGCATGACAAAAATCCATCCAATCACCTTTATCACTGAAATCCACACAGAAACACACACTTTGTCCCGTACCTTTCTTACGGACTAAGTCCGACTCAGGTTTGCGTGTGACTGAAACCACCTTCATCAGCAGCTGGCTTCCTCCCTGACGGATCAACGACACCACCTGTCTGTGACCCACCTTCACCACATCACTACCATTCACCTGACACACACACACACACAACCTGTTAATTCACCATTCAACCACTGGCCATTGTATTTATGGAATGTACTTTGCGTCTGTATTTAATTGTGTGTGTGCCATAAACATGTATAGAGGACTCTAGTGCACAAAAGCCCATTTTAGCGCGGGCATTCCAATGAGGATTTGAGGACTTTCACCATTTAGCGCGGGCATTCCAATGAGGACTTTCACCATTTAGCGCGGGCATTCCAATGAGGACTTTCACCATTTAGCACGGGCATTCCAATGAGGACTTTCACCATTTAGCGCGGGCATTCCAATGAGGACTTTCACCATTTAGCACGGGCATTCCAATGAGGACTTTCACCATTTAGCGCGGGCATTCCAATGAGGACTTTCACCATTTAGCACGGGCATTCCAATGAGGACTTTCACCATTTAGCACGGGCATTCCAATGAGGACTTTCACCATTTTGAAGTAGTCAACTGGGTAAATCACCAACCTTGGCTTTATACCTGTTCAGACAACACCCTCCAGGGGGCAGTAAATCACCAACCTTGGCTTTATACCTGTTCAGACAACACCCTCCAGGTGGCAGTAAATCACCAACCTTGGCTTTATACCTGTTCAGACAACACCCTCCAGGGGGCAGTAAAGCACCAACCTTGGCTTTATACCTGTTCAGACAACACCCTCCAGGGGGCAGTAAATCACCAACCTTGGCTTTATACCTGTTCAGACAACACCCTCCAGGGGGCAGTAAATCACCAACCTTGGCTTTATACCAGTTCAGACAACACCCTCCAGGGGGCAGTACGCACCCTTTCAGTTTGTTTACCAACATAGAAGTAGTAGAACATGAAAATTGACTACTTCAAAATGGAGATGGTCTCAATGGCACTGTCGTGCACTCACAGACGCCATAACGCAACAGATACAACGTTGGGATCTCTATACATCTCTATGGTGTGTATAATGCAACAGATACAACGTTGTGATCTCTATACATCTCTATGGTGTGTATAATGCAACAGATACAACGTTGGGATCTCTATACATCTCTATGGTGTGTATAATGCAACAGATACAACGTTGTGATCTCTATACATCTCTATGGTGTGTATAATGCAACAGATACAACGTTGGGATCTCTATACATCTCTATGGTGTGTATAATGCAACAGATACAACGTTGGGATCTCTATACATCTCTATGGTGTGTATAATGCAACAGATACAACGTTGTGATCTCTATACATCTCTATGGTGTGTATAATGCGACAGATACAACGTTGTGTTCTCTATACATCTCTATGGTGTGTATAATGCGACAGATACAACGTTGGGATCTCTATACATCTCTATGGTGTGTATAATGCAACAGATACAACGTTGTGTTCTCTATACATCTCTATGGTGTGTATAATGCAACAGATACAACGTTGTGAACTCTATACATCTCTATGGTGTGTATAATGCAACAGATACAACGTTGGGATCTCTATACATCTCTATGGTGTGTATAATGCAACAGATACAACGTTGTGTTCTCTATACATCTCTATGGTGTGTATAATGCAACAGATACAACGTTGTGATCTCTATACATCTCTATGGTGTGTATAATGCGACAGATACAACGTTGGGATCTCTATACATCTCTATGGTGTGTATAATGCGACAGATACAACGTTGGGATCTCTATACATCTCTATGGTGTGTATAATGCAACAGATACAACGTTGTGTTCTCTATACATCTCTATGGTGTGTATAATGCAACAGATACAACGTTGTGTTCTCTATACATCTCTATGGTGTGTATAATGCAACAGATACAACGTTGTGATCTCTATACATCTCTATGGTGTGTATAATGCAACAGATACAACGTTGGGATCTCTATACATCTCTATGGTGTGTATAATGCAACAGATACAACGTTGTGATCTCTATACATCTCTATGGTGTGTATAATGCGACAGATACAACGTTGTGATCTCTATACATCTCTATGGTGTGTATAATGCAACAGATACAACGTTGTGATCTCTATACATCTCTATGGTGTGTATAATGCGACAGATACAACGTTGGGATCTCTATACATCTCTATGGTGTGTATAATGCAACAGATACAACGTTGTGATCTCTATACATCTCTATGGTGTGTATAATGCAACAGATACAACGTTGGGATCTCTATACATCTCTATGGTGTGTGTTTACCTCAATGAGGAAGTCCCCAGTGCGTAGCCCCGCCCTCCAGGCCACGCCCTCCAGGTCAACAGACTCCAGGTACTGCAGCGCCGGGAACGCTGGGGTCGGAGCAAACTCCTCTATAGGGGTCTCCGCTACACACACAACATGGATTATAGATACATTCCCCTAACCCTAACCCTGGGAACGCTGGGGTCGGAGCAAACTCCTCTATAGGGGTCTCCGCTACACACACAACATGGATTATAGATACATTCCCCTAACCCTAACCCTGGGAACGCTGGGGTCGGAGCAAACTCCTCTATAGGGGTCTCCGCTACACACACAACATGGATTATAGATACATTCCCCTAACCCTAACCCTAACCCTGGGAACGCTGGGGTCGGAGCAAACTCCTCTATAGGGGTCTCCGCTACACACACAACATGGATTATAGATACATTCCCCTAACCCTAACCCTGGGAACGCTGGGGTCGGAGCAAACTCCTCTATAGGGGTCTCCGCTACACACACAACATGGATTATAGATACATTCCCCTAACCCTAACCCTAACCCTGGGAACGCTGGGGTCGGAGCAAACTCCTCTATAGGGGTCTCCCGCTACACACACAACATGGATTATAGATACATTCCCCTAACCCTAACCCTAACCCTGGGAACGCTGGGGTCGGAGCAAACTCCTCTATAGGGGTCTCCGCTACACACACAACATGGATTATAGATACATTCCCCTAACCCTAACCCTGGGAACGCTGGGGTCGGAGCAAACTCCTCTATAGGGGTCTCCGCTACACACACAACATGGATTATAGATACATTCCCCTAACCCTAACCCTGGGAACGCTGGGGTCGGAGCAAACTCCTCTATAGGGGTCTCCGCTACACACACAACATGGATTATAGATACATTCCCCTAACCCTAACCCTGGGAACGCTGGGGTCGGAGCAAACTCCTCTATAGGGGTCTCCGCTACACACACAACATGGATTATAGATACATTCCCCTAACCCCTAACCCTGGGAACGCTGGGGTCGGAGCAAACTCCTCTATAGGGGTCTCCGCTACACACACAACATGGATTATAGATACATTCCCCTAACCCTAACCCTGGGAACGCTGGGGTCGGAGCAAACTCCTCTATAGGGGTCTCCGCTACACACACAACATGGATTATAGATACATTCCCCTAACCCTAACCCTGGGAACGCTGGGGTCGGAGCAAACTCCTCTATAGGGGTCTCCGCTACACACACAACATGGATTATAGATACATTCCCCTAACCCTAACCCTGGGAACGCTGGGGTCGGAGCAAACTCCTCTATAGGGGTCTCCGCTACACACACAACATGGATTATAGATACATTCCCCTAACCCTAACCCTGGGAACGCTGGGGTCGGAGCAAACTCCTCTATAGGGGTCTCCGCTACACACACAACATGGATTATAGATACATTCCCTAACCTAACCCTAACCCTGGGAACGCTGGGGTCGGAGCAAACTCCTCTATAGGGGTCTCCGCTACACACACAACATGGATTATAGATACATTCCCCTAACCCCTAACCCTGGGAACGCTGGGGTCGGAGCAAACTCCTCTATAGGGGTCTCCGCTACACACACAACATGGATTATAGATACATTCCCCTAACCCTAACCCTGGGAACGCTGGGGTCGGAGCAAACTCCTCTATAGGGGTCTCCGCTACACACACAACATGGATTATAGATACATTCCCCTAACCCTAACCCTAACCCTGGGAACGCTGGGGTCGGAGCAAACTCCTCTATAGGGGTCTCCGCTACACACACAACATGGATTATAGATACATTCCCCTAACCCTAACCCTGGGAACGCTGGGGTCGGAGCAAACTCCTCTATAGGGGTCTCCGCTACACACACAACATGGATTATAGATACATTCCCCTAACCCTAACCCTGGGAACGCTGGGGTCGGAGCAAACTCCTCTATAGGGGTCTCCGCTACACACACAACATGGATTATAGATACATTCCCCTAACCCTAACCCTAACCCTGGGAACGCTGGGGTCGGAGCAAACTCCTCTATAGGGGTCTCCGCTACACACACAACATGGATTATAGATACATTCCCCTAACCCCTAACCCTGGGAACGCTGGGGTCGGAGCAAACTCCTCTATAGGGGTCTCCGCTACACACACAACATGGATTATAGATACATTCCCCTAACCCTAACCCTGGGAACGCTGGGGTCGGAGCAAACTCCTCTATAGGGGTCTCCGCTACACACACAACATGGATTATAGATACATTCCCCTAACCCTAACCCTAACCCTGGGAACGCTGGGGTCGGAGCAAACTCCTCTATAGGGGTCTCCGCTACACACACAACATGGATTATAGATACATTCCCCTAACCCTAACCCTAACCCTGGGAACGCTGGGGTCGGAGCAAACTCCTCTATAGGGGTCTCCGCTACACACACAACATGGATTATAGATACATTCCCCTAACCCTAACCCTGGGAACGCTGGGGTCGGAGCAAACTCCTCTATAGGGGTCTCCGCTACACACACAACATGGATTATAGATACATTCCCCTAACCCTAACCCTGGGAACGCTGGGGTCGGAGCAAACTCCTCTATAGGGGTCTCCGCTACACACACAACATGGATTATAGATACATTCCCCTAACCCTAACCCTGGGAACGCTGGGGTCGGAGCAAACTCCTCTATAGGGGTCTCCGCTACACACACAACATGGATTATAGATACATTCCCCTAACCCTAACCCTAACCCTGGGAACGCTGGGGTCGGAGCAAACTCCTCTATAGGGGTCTCCGCTACACACACAACATGGATTATAGATACATTCCCCTAACCCTAACCCTGGGAACGCTGGGGTCGGAGCAAACTCCTCTATAGGGGTCTCCGCTACACACACAACATGGATTATAGATACATTCCCCTAACCCTAACCCTGGGAACGCTGGGGTCGGAGCAAACTCCTCTATAGGGGTCTCCGCTACACACACAACATGGATTATAGATACATTCCCCTAACCCTAACCCTAACCCTGGGAACGCTGGGGTCGGAGCAAACTCCTCTATAGGGGTCTCCGCTACACACACAACATGGATTATAGATACATTCCCCTAACCCTAACCCTGGGAACGCTGGGGTCGGAGCAAACTCCTCTATAGGGGTCTCCGCTACACACACAACATGGATTATAGATACATTCCCCTAACCCTAACCCTGGGAACGCTGGGGTCGGAGCAAACTCCTCTATAGGGGTCTCCGCTACACACACAACATGGATTATAGATACATTCCCCTAACCCTAACCCTGGGAACGCTGGGGTCGGAGCAAACTCCTCTATAGGGGTCTCCGCTACACACACAACATGGATTATAGATACATTCCCCTAACCCTAACCCTGGGAACGCTGGGGTCGGAGCAAACTCCTCTATAGGGGTCTCCGCTACACACACAACATGGATTATAGATACATTCCCCTAACCCTAACCCTGGGAACGCTGGGGTCGGAGCAAACTCCTCTATAGGGGTCTCCGCTACACACACAACATGGATTATAGATACATTCCCCTAACCCTAACCCTGGGAACGCTGGGGTCGGAGCAAACTCCTCTATAGGGGTCTCCGCTACACACACAACATGGATTATAGATACATTCCCCTAACCCTAACCCTAACCCTGGGAACGCTGGGGTCGGAGCAAACTCCTCTATAGGGGTCTCCGCTACACACACAACATGGATTATAGATACATTCCCCTAACCCTAACCCTAACCCTGGGAACGCTGGGGTCGGAGCAAACTCCTCTATAGGGGTCTCCGCTACACACACAACATGGATTATAGATACATTCCCCTAACCTAACCCTAACCCTGGGAACGCTGGGGTCGGAGCAAACTCCTCTATAGGGGTCTCCGCTACACACACAACATGGATTATAGATACATTCCCCTAACCCTAACCCTAACCCTGGGAACGCTGGGGTCGGAGCAAACTCCTCTATAGGGGTCTCCGCTACACACACAACATGGATTATAGATACATTCCCCTAACCCTAACCCTAACCCTGGGAACGCTGGGGTCGGAGCAAACTCCTCTATAGGGGTCTCCGCTACACACACAACATGGATTATAGATACATTCCCCTAACCCTAACCCTGGGAACGCTGGGGTCGGAGCAAACTCCTCTATAGGGGTCTCCGCTACACACACAACATGGATTATAGATACATTCCCCTAACCCTAACCCTGGGAACGCTGGGGTCGGAGCAAACTCCTCTATAGGGGTCTCCGCTACACACACAACATGGATTATAGATACATTCCCTAACCCCTAACCCTGGGAACGCTGGGGTCGGAGCAAACTCCTCTATAGGGGTCTCCGCTACACACACAACATGGATTATAGATACATTCCCCTAACCCTAACCCTGGGAACGCTGGGGTCGGAGCAAACTCCTCTATAGGGGTCTCCGCTACACACACAACATGGATTATAGATACATTCCCCTAACCCTAACCCTGGGAACGCTGGGGTCGGAGCAAACTCCTCTATAGGGGTCTCCGCTACACACACAACATGGATTATAGATACATTCCCCTAACCCTAACCCTGGGAACGCTGGGGTCGGAGCAAACTCCTCTATAGGGGTCTCCGCTACACACACAACATGGATTATAGATACATTCCCCTAACCCCTAACCCTGGGAACGCTGGGGTCGGAGCAAACTCCTCTATAGGGGTCTCCGCTACACACACAACATGGATTATAGATACATTCCCCTAACCCTAACCCTAACCCTGGGAACGCTGGGGTCGGAGCAAACTCCTCTATAGGGGTCTCCGCTACACACACAACATGGATTATAGATACATTCCCCTAACCCTAACCCTGGGAACGCTGGGGTCGGAGCAAACTCCTCTATAGGGGTCTCCGCTACACACACAACATGGATTATAGATACATTCCCCTAACCCTAACCCTAACCCTGGGAACGCTGGGGTCGGAGCAAACTCCTCTATAGGGGTCTCCGCTACACACACAACATGGATTATAGATACATTCCCCTAACCCTAACCCTAACCCTGGGAACGCTGGGGTCGGAGCAAACTCCTCTATAGGGGTCTCCGCTACACACACAACATGGATTATAGATACATTCCCCTAACCCTAACCCTGGGAACGCTGGGGTCGGAGCAAACTCCTCTATAGGGGTCTCCGCTACACACACAACATGGATTATAGATACATTCCCCTAACCCTAACCCTGGGAACGCTGGGGTCGGAGCAAACTCCTCTATAGGGGTCTCCGCTACACACACAACATGGATTATAGATACATTCCCCTAACCCTAACCCTAACCCTGGGAACGCTGGGGTCGGAGCAAACTCCTCTATAGGGGTCTCCGCTACACACACAACATGGATTATAGATACATTCCCCTAACCCCTAACCCTGGGAACGCTGGGGTCGGAGCAAACTCCTCTATAGGGGTCTCCGCTACACACACAACATGGATTATAGATACATTCCCCTAACCCTAACCCTGGGAACGCTGGGGTCGGAGCAAACTCCTCTATAGGGGTCTCCGCTACACACACAACATGGATTATAGATACATTCCCCTAACCCTAACCCTAACCCTGGGAACGCTGGGGTCGGAGCAAACTCCTCTATAGGGGTCTCCGCTACACACACAACATGGATTATAGATACATTCCCCTAACCCCTAACCCTGGGAACGCTGGGGTCGGAGCAAACTCCTCTATAGGGGTCTCCGCTACACACACAACATGGATTATAGATACATTCCCCTAACCCTAACCCTAACCCTGGGAACGCTGGGGTCGGAGCAAACTCCTCTATAGGGGTCTCCGCTACACACACAACATGGATTATAGATACATTCCCCTAACCCTAACCCTAACCCTGGGAACGCTGGGGTCGGAGCAAACTCCTCTATAGGGGTCTCCGCTACACACACAACATGGATTATAGATACATTCCCCTAACCCTAACCCTGGGAACGCTGGGGTCGGAGCAAACTCCTCTATAGGGGTCTCCGCTACACACACAACATGGATTATAGATACATTCCCCTAACCCTAACCCTAACCCTGGGAACGCTGGGGTCGGAGCAAACTCCTCTATAGGGGTCTCCGCTACACACACAACATGGATTATAGATACATTCCCCTAACCCTAACCCTAACCCTGGGAACGCTGGGGTCGGAGCAAACTCCTCTATAGGGGTCTCCGCTACACACACAACATGGATTATAGATACATTCCCCTAACCCTAACCCTGGGAACGCTGGGGTCGGAGCAAACTCCTCTATAGGGGTCTCCGCTACACACACAACATGGATTATAGATACATTCCCCTAACCCTAACCCTAACCCTGGGAACGCTGGGGTCGGAGCAAACTCCTCTATAGGGGTCTCCGCTACACACACAACATGGATTATAGATACATTCCCCTAACCCTAACCCTGGGAACGCTGGGGTCGGAGCAAACTCCTCTATAGGGGTCTCCGCTACACACACAACATGGATTATAGATACATTCCCTAACCCTAACCCTAACCCTGGGAACGCTGGGGTCGGAGCAAACTCCTCTATAGGGGTCTCCGCTACACACACAACATGGATTATAGATACATTCCCTAACCCTAACCCTGGGAACGCTGGGGTCGGAGCAAACTCCTCTATAGGGGTCTCCGCTACACACACAACATGGATTATAGATACATTCCCCTAACCCTAACCCTGGGAACGCTGGGGTCGGAGCAAACTCCTCTATAGGGGTCTCCGCTACACACACAACATGGATTATAGATACATTCCCCTAACCCTAACCCTGGGAACGCTGGGGTCGGAGCAAACTCCTCTATAGGGGTCTCCGCTACACACACAACATGGATTATAGATACATTCCCCTAACCCTAACCCTAACCCTGGGAACGCTGGGGTCGGAGCAAACTCCTCTATAGGGGTCTCCGCTACACACACAACATGGATTATAGATACATTCCCCTAACCCTAACCCTGGGAACGCTGGGGTCGGAGCAAACTCCTCTATAGGGGTCTCCGCTACACACACAACATGGATTATAGATACATTCCCCTAACCCTAACCCTAACCCTGGGAACGCTGGGGTCGGAGCAAACTCCTCTATAGGGGTCTCCGCTACACACACAACATGGATTATAGATACATTCCCCCTAACCCTAACCCTGGGAACGCTGGGGTCGGAGCAAACTCCTCTATAGGGGTCTCCGCTACACACACAACATGGATTATAGATACATTCCCCTAACCCTAACCCTAACCCTGGGAACGCTGGGGTCGGAGCAAACTCCTCTATAGGGGTCTCCGCTACACACACAACATGGATTATAGATACATTCCCCTAACCCTAACCCTGGGAACGCTGGGGTCGGAGCAAACTCCTCTATAGGGGTCTCCGCTACACACACAACATGGATTATAGATACATTCCCCTAACCCCTAACCCTGGGAACGCTGGGGTCGGAGCAAACTCCTCTATAGGGGTCTCCGCTACACACACAACATGGATTATAGATACATTCCCCCTAACCCTAACCCTGGGAACGCTGGGGTCGGAGCAAACTCCTCTATAGGGGTCTCCGCTACACACACAACATGGATTATAGATACATTCCCCTAACCCTAACCCTAACCCTGGGAACGCTGGGGTCGGAGCAAACTCCTCTATAGGGGTCTCCGCTACACACACAACATGGATTATAGATACATTCCCCTAACCCTAACCCTGGGAACGCTGGGGTCGGAGCAAACTCCTCTATAGGGGTCTCCGCTACACACACAACATGGATTATAGATACATTCCCCTAACCCTAACCCTGGGAACGCTGGGGTCGGAGCAAACTCCTCTATAGGGGTCTCCGCTACACACACAACATGGATTATAGATACATTCCCCTAACCCTAACCCTAGATCCATTCTCCTAACCCTAACCCTAACCCTAGATACATTCTCCTAACCCTAACCCTAGATACATTCTCCTAACCCTAACCCTAGATACATTCTCCTAACCCTAACCCTAGATCCATTCTCCTAACCCTAACCCTAGATACATTCTCCTAACCCTAACCCTAGATCCATTCTCCTAACCCTAACCCTAGATACATTCTCCTAACCCTAACCCTAGATACATTCTCCTAACCCTCTATAGGGGTCTCCGCTACACACACAAAATGTATTTGTATTACATTCGCCGAACCCTAACCCTAGATCCATTCTCCTAACCCTAGATCCATTCTCCTAACCCTAACCCTAACCCTAGATCCATTCTCCTAACCCCAGATACATTCTCCTAACCCTAGATACATTCTCCTAACCCTAGATCCATTCTCCTAACCCTAGATCCATTCTCCTAACCCTAGATCCATTCTCCTAACCCTAACCCTAGATACATTATCCTAACCCTAACCCTAGATACATTATCCTAACCCTAACCCTAACCCTAGATCCATTCTCCTAACCCTAGATACATTATCCTAACCCTAACCCTAGATCCATTATCCTAACCCTAACCCTAGATCCATTCTCCTAACCCTAGATACATTCTCCTAACCCTAGATACATTATCCTAACCCTAACCCTAGATACATTATCCTAACCCTAACCCTAACCCTAGATCCATTCTCCTAACCCTAGATACATTATCCTAACCCTAACCCTAACCCTAGATCCATTCTCCTAACCCTAGATACATTATCCTAACCCTAACCCTAACCCTAGATCCATTCTCCTAACCCTAACCCTAACCCTAGATCCATTCTCCTAACCCTAGATCCATTCTCCTAACCCTAGATCCATTCTCCTAACCCTAGATCCATTCTCCTAACCCTAGATCCATTCTCCTAACCCTAGATCCATTATCCTAACCCTAGATCCATTCTCCTAACCCTAACCCTAACCCTAGATCCATTCTCCTAACCCTAGATACATTATCCTAACCCTAACCCTAGATCCATTCTCCTAACCCTAGATACATTCTCCTAACCCTAACCCTAGATCCATTCTCCTAACCCTAGATCCATTCTCCTAACCCTAGATACATTCTCCTAACCCTAGATACATTCTCCTAACCATAACCCTAACCCTAGATCCATTATCCTAACCCTAGATCCATTCTCCTAACCCTAGATACATTCTCCTAACCCTAACCCTAGATCCATTCTCCTAACCCTAGATCCATTCTCCTAACCTTAACCCTAGATCCATTCTCCTAACCCTAACCCTAGATACATTCCAACCCTCTTTACCTTTAGCTCCTCGGAGGACGAAGCCAAATCCTTCACTGTCTCTCTTCTGTAGCACAGAACTCTTCTCCTCGATGACATAATCACTGGGGTCAGAGGGCAAAGATCAGTGATACAATAGAAGCGGACTTACAATACCTGTGTGTGTGTGCGTGTGTACACGAGTTACCTGTAGGAAGTGTAGTTGTCATAGGAACCCACGGTGTAATGTCTGAAAAGCCTCTTGGTGCGATCCTCTCGTGTTTCTACATACACCAGCCAACACACACGCACACAAATCACACACACTGCAGTCAAGAGACATGTCCTCATTCTCTGAAACATGTCCCCCTCCATTAGAGGGGGTAGGTGTGTTAGAGGACCTGCTATAGGCTAAGCAGAACACACATTATGCTGTGTGTGGGGGTTGGTTTTTCTGTCCCCACAAAGACAGTAAAACAAGGAACATTCTCCCTGGTGGGGACACTTCCCACGTCCCCATGAGGACAAAGGCTTAGGGGTTAGGTTTAGGGATACAATTAGGGTCAGGGTTAGAATTAGGGTTAGGGTCAGGGTTAGAATTAGGGTTTGGAGTTAGGATTTTGAATGGAAATCAAAGTAGGATTTTGAAAATAAATCAATTTGAGGTCCTCACAAGAAGAGAACAAAAAGTGTGTGTGGGTTACCTAGGCGTGGGTCGTATTGTCTCATCTGGACCTCTTCAACACAGTCAGCAGGAAACCAGCCGGTCCGTCCTTTAACTGAGCCCTCCCAGAACCCTCCTTCTCCTATACTCAGCACTGTAACAATACAATATATTAATATAGGAATACAGTTGAAGTCGGAAGTTTACATACACCTTAGCCAAATACATTTAAACTCAGTTTTTCACAGTTCCTGACATTTAATCCTAGTAAAAATTCCCTGTCTTAGGTCAGTTAGGATCACCACTTTATTTTAAGAATGTGAAATGTCAGAATAATAGTAGAGAGAATGATTTATTTCAGCTTTTATTTCTTTCATCACATTCCCAGTGGGTCAGAAGTTTACATACACTCAATCAGTATTTGGTAGCATTGCCTTTAAATTATTTAACTTGGGTCAAACGTTTCGGGTAGCCTTCCACAAGCTGAAGGCTACCCAAACCTTTAACTGAGTCAGGTTTGTAGGCCTCCTTGCTCGCACACGCGTTTTCAGTTCAGCCCACAGATTTTCTATAGGATTGAGGTCAGGGCTTTGTGATGGCCACTCCAATACGTTGACTTTGTTGACCATAAGCCATTTTGCCACAACTTTGGAAGTATGCTTGGGGTCATTGTCCATTTGGAAGACCCATTTGTGACCAAGCTTTAACTTCCTGACTGATGTCTTGAGATGTTGCTTCAATATATCCACATAATTTTCCTTCCTCATGATGGCATCTATTTTATGAAGTGCACCAGTCCAAAGCACAAAGCACCCCCACAGCATGATGCTGCCACCCCCGTGCTTCACGGTTGGGATGGTGTTCTTCGGCTTGCAAGCAGCCCCCTTTTTCCTCCAAACATAACGATGGTCATTATGGGCAAACTATTTTTGTTTCATCAGACCAGAGAATCTGGTTTCTCATGGTCTGAGTCCATTAGGTGCCTTTTGGCAAACTGCAAGTGGGCTGTCATGTGCCTTTTACTGAGGAGTGGCTTCCACCTGGCCACTCTACCATAAAGGCCGGATTGGTGGAGTGCTGCAGAGATGGTTGTCCTTCTGGAAGGTTCTCCCATCTCCACAAAGGAACTGGAGGTCGGTTCTTGGTCACCCTGACAGAGCTCCAGAGTTCCTCTGTGGAGATGGGAGAACCTTCCAGGACAGCCATCTCCCCCAATTGCTCAGTTTGGCCGGACGGCCAGCTCTAGGAAGAGTCTTGGTGGTTCCAAACTTCTTCCATTTAAGAATGATGGAGGCCACTGTGTTCTTCGGGATCTTCAATGCTGCAGAAATGTTTTGGTACCCTTCCCCAGATCTGTGCCTGGACACAATCCTGTCTCGGAGCTATACGAACAATTCCTTCGACCTCATGGCTTGGTTTTTGCTCTGACATGTACTGTCAACTGTGGGACATTATATAGACAGGTGTGTGCCTTTCCAAATCATGTCCAATCAATTGAATTTACCACAGGTGGCCTCCAATCAAGTTGTAGAAGCATCTCAAGGATGATCAATGGAACAGGATGCACATGAGCTCAATTTTGAGTCTCATAGTAAAGGGTCTGAATACTTATGTAAATAAGGTATTTCTGTTTTTAATTTTATATAAATGTGCAACATTTTCCAAAAACCTGTTTTTGCTTTGTAATTATGGGGCATTGTGTGTATATTGATGATTGAAAAAAATGATTTCATCCATTTTAGAATAAGGCTGTAACGTAAATAAATGTGTATAAAGTCAAAGGGTCTGAATACTTTCCAAATGCACCGTATATACAAAATACACAACACTATACTAACTCAGCATTGGAACAATACAACATATTAATATAGGAATATATACATAATACTATACTATACTAACTATAGCAAACCCACCTTCTAGTATAATCAGCACTGTAGCAATATAACATGTTAATATATTAATATAGGAATATATACATAATACTATACTAACTATAGCAAACCCCCCTTCTAGTATACTCAGCACTGTAGCAATATAACATGTTAATATATTAATATAGGAATATATACATAATACTATACTATACTAACTATAGCAACCCCCCTTCTAGTATACTCAGCACTGGACAATATAACATGTTAATATAGGAATATATACATAATACTATACTATACTGACTATAGCAAACCCCCCTTCTAGTATACTCAGCACTGTAGCAATATAACATGTTAATATATTAATATAGGAATATATACATAATACTATACTATACTGACTATAGCAAACCCCCCTTCTAGTATACTCAGCACTGTAGCAATATAACATGTTAATATATTAATATAGGAATATATACATAATACTATACTAACTATAGCAACCCCCCTTCTAGTATAATCAGCACTGTAGCAATATAACATGTTAATATATTAATTTAGGAATATATACATAATACTATACTATACTAACTATAGCAAACCCCCCTTCTAGTATACTCAGCACTGAACAATATAACATGTTAATATATTAATATAGGAATATATACATAATACTATACTATACTAACTATAGCAACCCCCCTTCTCCTATAATCAGCACTGTAGCAATATAACATGTTAATATATTAATATAGGAATATATACATAATACTATACTAACTATAGCAAACCCCCCTTCTCCTATAATCAGCACTGTAACAATATAACATGTTAATATATTAATATAGGAATATATACATAATACTATACTATACTAACTATAGCAACCCCCCTTCTAGTATACTCAGCACTGGACAATATAACATATTAATATATTAATATAGGAATATATACATAATACTATAATATACTAACTATAGCAACCCCCCTTCTAGTATACTCAGCACTGGACAATATAACATATTCATATATTAATATAGAAATATATACATAATACTATACTAACTATAGCAACCCCCCCTTCTCCTATACTCAGCACTGGACAATATAACATGTTAATATAGGAATATATACATAATACACTGCTCAAAAAAATAAAGGGAACACTAAAATAACACATCCTAGATCTGAATGAATGAAATAATATTATTAAATACTTTTTTCTTTACATAGTTGAATGTGCTGACAACAAAATCACACAAAAATTATCAATGGAAATCAAATGTATCAACCCATGGAGGTCTGGATTTGGAGTCACCCTCAAAATTAAAGTGGAAAACCACACTACAGGCTGATCCAACTTTTATGTAATGTCCTTAAAACAAGTCAAAATGAGGCTCAGTAGTGTGTGTGGCCTCCACGTGTCTGTATGACCTCCCTACAACGCCTGGGCATGCTCCTGATGAGGTGGCGGATGGTCTCCTGAGGGATCTCCTCCCAGACCTGGACTAAAGCATCCGCCCACTCCTGGACAGTCTGTGGTGCAATGTGGCGTTGGTGGATGGAGCGAGACATGATGTCCCAGATGTGCTCAATTGGATTCAGGTCTGGGGAACGGGCGGGCCAGTCCATAGCATCAATGCCTTCCTCTTGCAGGAACTGCTGACACACTCCAGCCACATGAGGTCTAGCATTGTCTTGCATTAGGAGGAACCCAGAGCCAACCGCACCAGCATATGGTCTCACAAGGGGTCTAAGGATCTCATCTCGGTACCTAATGGCAGTCAGGCTACCTCTGGCGAGCACATGGAGGGCTGTGCGGCCCCCCAAAGAAATGCCACCCCACACCATGACTGACCCACCGCCAAACCGGTCATACTGGAGGATGTTGCAGGCAGCAGAACGTTCTCCGCGGCGTCTCCAGACTCTGTCACGTCTGTCACATGTGCTCAGTGTGAACCTGCTTTCATCTGTGAAGAGCACAGGGCGCCAGTGGCGAATTTGCCAATCTTGGTGTTCTCTGGCAAATGCCAAACGTCCTGCACGGTGTTGGGCTGTAAGCACAACCCCCACCTGTGGACGTCGGGCCCTCATACCACCCTCAGGGAGTCTGTTTCTGACCGTTTGAGCAGACACATGCACATTTGTGGCCTGCTGGAGGTCATTTTGCAGGGCTCTGGCAGTGCTCCTCCTGCTCCTCCTTGCACAAAGGCGGAGGTAGCAGTCCTGCTGCTGGGTTGTTGCCCTCCTACGGCCTCCTCCACGTCTCCTGATGTACTGGCCTGTCTCCTGGTAGCGCCTCCATGCTCTGGACACTACGCTGACAGACACAGCAAACCTTCTTGCCACAGCTCGCATTGATGTGCCATCCTGGATGAGCTGCACTACCTGAGCCACTTGTGTGGGTTGTAGACTCCGTCTCATGCTACCACTAGAGTGAAAGCACCGCCAGCATTCAAAAGTGACCAAAACATCAGCCAGGAAGCATAGGAACTGAGAAGTGGTCTGTGGTCACCACCTGCAAAACCAGTCCTTTATTGGGGGTGTCTTGCTAATTGCCTATAATTTCCACCTGTTGTCTATTCCATTTGCACAACAGCATGTGACATTTATTGTCAATCAGTGTTGCTTCCTAAGTGGACAGTTTGATTTCACAGAAGTGTGATTGACTTGGAGTTACATTGTGTTGTTTAAGTGTTCCCTTTATTAGAGCAGTGTACTATACTGTACTAACTATAGCAACCCCCCTTCTAGTATACTCAGCACTGTAGCAATATAACATGTTAATATATTAATATAGAAATATATACATAATACTATACTATACTAACTATAGCAACCCCCCTTCTCCTATACTCAGCACTGAACAATATAACATGTTAATATATTAATATAGAAATATATACATAATACTATAATATACTAACTATAGCAACCCCCCTTCTAGTATAATCAGCACTGTAACAATACAACATATTAATATAGGAATATATACATAATACTATACTATACTAACTATAGCAACCCCCCTTCTAGTATAATCAGGACTGTAACAATATCACATGTTAATATATTAATATAGGAATATATACATAATACTATACTAACTATAGCAACCCCCACTTCTAGTATACTCAGCACTGAACAATATAACATGTTAATATATTAATATAGGAATATATACATAACACTATACTATACTAACTATAGCAACCCCCCTTCTCCTATACTCAGCACTGTAACAATATAACATGTTAATATATTAATATAGAAATATATACATAATACTATACTATACTAACTATAGCAACCCCCCTTCTAGTATAATCAGCACTGTAACAATATAACATGTTAATATATTAATATAGGAATATATACATAACACTATACTAACTATAGCAACCCCCACTTCTCCTATACTCAGCACTGTAACAATATAACATATTAATATATTAATATAGGAATATATACATAATACTATACTATACTAACTATAGCAACCCCCACTTCTAGTATAATCAGCACTGTAACAATACAACATATTAATATAGGAATATATACATAATACTATACTATACTAACTATAGCAACCCCCCTTCTAGTATAATCAGCACTGTAACAATACAACATATTAATATAGGAATATATACATAATACTATACTATACTAACTATAACAACCCCCCTTCTAGTATAATCAGCACTGTAACAATATAACATGTTAATATATTAATATAGGAATATATACATAATACTATACTATACTAACTATAGCAACCCCCACTTCTAGTATACTCAGCACTGTAACAATATAACATGTTAATATATTAATATAGGAATATATACATAACACTATACTAACTATAGCAACCCCCACTTCTCCTATACTCAGCACTGTAACAATATAACATATTAATATATTAATATAGGAATATATACATAATACTATACTATACTAACTATAGCAACCCCCACTTCTAGTATAATCAGCACTGTAACAATACAACATATTAATATAGGAATATATACATAATACTATACTATACTAACTATAGCAACCCCCCTTCTAGTATAATCAGCACTGTAAAAATACAACATATTAATATAGGAATATATACATAATACTATACTATACTAACTATAGCAACCCCCCTTCTAGTATAATCAGCACTGTAACAATATAACATGTTAATATATTAATATAGGAATATATACATAATACTATACTATACTAACTATAGCAACCCCCACTTCTAGTATACTCAGCACTGTAACAATATAACATGTTAATATATTAATATAGAAATATATACATAATACTATACTATACTAACTATAGCAACCCCCCTTCTAGTATAATCAGCACTGTAACAATATAACATGTTAATATATTAATATAGGAATATATACATAACACTATACTAACTATAGCAACCCCCACTTCTCCTATACTCAGCACTGTAACAATATAACATATTAATATATTAATATAGGAATATATACATAATACTATACTATACTAACTATAGCAAACCCCCCTTCTCCTATACTCAGCACTGTAACAATATAACATATTAATATATTAATATAGGAATATATACATAATACTATACTATACTAACTATAGCAACCCCCCTTCTAGTATACTCAGCACTGAACAATATAACATATTCATATATTAATATAGAAATATATACATAATACTATACTAACTATAGCAACCCCCCCTTCTAGTATAATCAGCACTGTAACAATATAACATATTCATATATTAATATAGGAATATATACATAATACTATACTAACTATAGCAACCCCCCCTTCTCCTATAATCAGCACTGTAACAATATAACATGTTAATATATTAATATAGGAATATATACATAATACTATACTGACTATAACAACCCCCCTTCTCCTATAATCAGCACTGTAGCAATATAACATATTCATATATTAATATAGGAATATATACATAATACTATACTAACTATAGCAACCCCCCTTCTAGTATACTCAGCACTGGACAATATAACATATTCATATATTAATATAGGAAAATATACATAATACTATACTAACTATAGCAACCCCCCCTTCTACTATACTCAGCACTGGACAATATAACATATTCATATATTAATATAGGAATATATACATAATACTATACTGTACTAACTATAGCAACCCCCCCTTCTCCTATACTCAGCACTGGACAATATAACATATTCATATATTAATATAGGAATATATACATAACACTATACTATACTAACTATAGCAAACCCCCTTCTAGTATACTCAGCACTGTAACAATATAAAATATTCATATATTAATATAGGAATATATACATAATACTATACTATACTAACTATAGCAAACCCCCTTCTAGTATACTCAGCACTGGACAATATAACATATTCATATATTAATATAGGAATGTTGGTTCCTCTAACCCTGTCTGTTGGTTCCCTGTCTGTTGGTTCCTCTAACCCTGTCTGTTGGTTCCAGTAACCCTGTCTGCTGGTTCCTCTAACCCTGTCTGTTGGTTCCTCTAACCCTGTCTGTTGGTTCCTCTAACCCTGTCTGTTGGTTCCCTGTCTGTTGGTTCCTCTAACCCTGTCTGTTGGTTCCTCTAACCCTGTCTGTTGGTTCCTCTAACCCTGTCTGCTGGTTCCCCTAACCCTGTCTGTTGGTTCCTCTAACCCTGTCTTTTGGTTCCTCTAACCCTGTCTGTTGGTTCCTCTAACCCTGTCTGTTGGTTCCTCTAACCCTGTCTGTTGGTTCCCTGCGTTGTTTCTAACCCTGTCTGTTGGTTCCCTAACCCTGTCTGTTGGTTCCTCTAACCCTGTCTGTTGGTTCCCTCAACCCTGTCTGTTGGTTCCTCTAACCCTGTCTGTTGGTTCCCTGTCTGTTGGTTCCCTAACCCTGTCTGTTGGTTCCTCTAACCCTGTCTGTTGGTTCCTCTAACCCTGTCTGTTGGTTCCTCTAACCCTGTCTGTTGGTTCCTCTAACTCTCCTGTCTGTTGGTTCCTCTAACCCTGTCTGTTGGTTCCTCTAACCCTGTCTGTTGGTTCCTCTAACCCTGTCTGTTGGTTCCCTGTCTGTTGGTTCCTCTAACCCTGTCTGTTGGTTCCTCTAACCCTGTCTGTTGGTTCCTCTAACCCTGTCTGTTGGTTCCTCTAACCCTGTCTGTTGGTTCCTCCTAACCCTGTCTGTTGGTTCCTCTAACCCCTGTCTGCTGGTTCCTCTAACCCTGTCTGTTGGTTCCTCTAACCCTGTCTGTTGGTTCCTCTAACCCTGTCTGTTGGTTCCTCTAACCCTGTCTGTTGGTTCCTCTAACCCTGTCTGTTGGTTCCTCCTGTCTGTTGGTTCCTCTAACCCTGTCTGTTGGTTCCTCTAACCTGTCTGTTGGTTCCTCTAACCCTGTCTGTTGGTTCCCCTGTCTGTTGGTTCCTCTAACCCTGTCTGTTGGTTCCCTGTCTGTTGGTTCCTCTAACCCTGTCTGTTGGTTCCTCTAACCCTGTCTGTTGGTTCCTGCCCTGTCTGTTGGTCTCCCTGTCTGTTGGTTCCTGTCTGTTGGTTCCTCTAACCCTGTCTGTTGGTTCCTCTAACCCTGTCTGTTGGTTCCATGTCTGTTGGTTCCTCTAACCCTGTCTGTTGGTTCCTAACCCTGTCTGTTGGTTCCTCTAACCCTGTCTGTTGGTTCCTCTAACCCTGTCTGTTGGTTCCTCTAACCCTGTCTGTTGGTTCCTCTAACCCTGTCTGTTGGTTCCTCTAACCCTGTCTGTTGGTTCCTCTAACCCTGTCTGTTGGTTCCTCTAACCCCTGTCTGTTGGTTCCTCTAACCCTGTCTGTTGGTTCCTCTAACCCTGTCTGTTGGTTCCTCTAACCCTGTCTGTTGGTTCCTCTAACCCTGTCTGTTGGTTCCTCTAACCCTGTCTGTTGGTTCCTCTAACCCTGTCTGTTGGTTCCTCTAACCCTGTCTGTTGGTTCCTCTAACCCTGTCTGTTGGTTCCTCTAACCCTGTCTGTTGGTTCCTCTAACCCTGTCTGTTGGTTCCTCTAACCCTGTCTGTTGGTTCCTCTAACCCTGTCTGTTGGTTCCTCTAACCCTGTCTGTTGGTTCCTCTAACCCTGTCTGTTGGTTCCTCTAACCCTGTCTGTTGGTTCCTCTAACCCTGTCTGTTGGTTCCTCTAACCCTGTCTGTTGGTTCCTCTAACCCTGTCTGTTGGTTCCTCTAACCCTGTCTGTTGGTTCCTCTAACCCTGTCTGTTGGTTCCTCTAACCCTGTCTGTTGGTTCCAACCCTGTCTGTTTCCTCTAACCCTGTCTGTTGGTTCCTCTAACCCTGTCTGTTGGTTCCTCTAACCCTGTCTGTTGGTTCCTCTAACCCTGTCTGCTGGTTCCTCTAACCCTGTCTGTTGGTTCCTCTAACCCTGTCTGTTGGTTCCTCTAACCCTGTCTGCTGGTTCCTCTAACCCTGTCTGTTGGTTCCTCTAACCCTGTCTGTTGGTTCCTCTAACCCTGTCTGTTGGTTCCTCTAACCCTGTCTGTTGGTTCCTCTAACCCTGTCTGTTGGTTCCCTGTCTGTTGGTTCCTCTAACCCTGTCTGTTGGTTCCTCTAACCCTGTCTGTTGGTTCCTCTAACCCTGTCTGTTGGTTCCTCTAACCCTGTCTGCTGGTTCCTCTAACCCTGTCTGTTGGTTCCTCTAACCCTGTCTGTTGGTTCCTCTAACCCTGTCTGTTGGTTCCTCTAACCCTGTCTGTTGGTTCCTCTAACCCTGTCTGTTGGTTCCTCTAACCCTGTCTGTTGGTTCCTCTAACCCTGTCTGTTGGTTCCCTGTCTGTTGGTTCCTCTAACCCTGTCTGTTGGTTCCTCTAACCCTGTCTGCTGGTTCCTCTAACCCTGTCTGTTGGTTCCTCTAACCCTGTCTGTTGGTTCCTCTAACCCTGTCTGTTGGTTCCTCTAACCCTGTCTGTTGGTTCCTCTAACCCTGTCTGTTGGTTCCTCTAACCCTGTCTGTTGGTTCCTCTAACCCTGTCTGTTGGTTCCTCTAACCCTGTCTGTTGGTTCCTCAACCCTGTCTGTTGGTTCCTCTAACCCTGTCTGTTGGTTCTCTAACCCTGTCTGTTGGTTCCTCTAACTCCTGTCTGTTGGTTCCTCTAACCCTGTCTGTTGGTTCCTGTCTGTTCTTCTAACCCTGTCTGTTGGTTCCTCTAACCCTGTCTGTTGGTTCCTCCTAACCCTGTCTGTTGGTTCCTCTAACCCTGTCTGTTGGTTCCCTAACCCTGTCTGTTGGTTCCTCTAACCCTGTCTGTTGGTTCCTCTAACCCTGTCTGTTGGTTCCTCTAACCCTGTCTGTTGGTTCCTCTAACCCTGTCTGTTGGTTCCTCTAACCCTGTCTGTTGGTTCCTCTAACCCTGTCTGTTGGTTCCTCTAACCCTGTCTGTTGGTTCCTCTAACCCTGTCTGTTGGTTCCTCTAACCCTGTCTGTTGGTTCCTCTAACCCTGTCTGTTGGTTCCTCTAACCCTGTCTGTTGGTTCCTCTAACCCTGTCTGTTGGTTCCTCTAACCCTGTCTGTTGGTTCCTCTAACCCTGTCTGTTGGTTCCTCTAACCCTGTCTGTTGGTTCCTCTAACCCCTGTCTGTTGGTTCCTCTAACCCTGTCTGTTGGTTCCTCTAACCCTGTCTGTTGGTTCCTCTAACCCTGTCTGTTGGTTCCTCTAACCCTGTCTGTTGGTTCCTCTAACCCTGTCTGTTGGTTCAACCCTGTCTGTTGGTTCCTCTAACCCTGTCTGTTGGTTCCTCTAACCCTGTCTGTTGGTTCCTCTAACCCTGTCTGTTGGTTCCTCTAACCCTGTCTGTTGGTTCCTCTAACCCTGTCTGTTGGTTCCTCTAACCCTGTCTGTTGGTTCCTCTAACCCTGTCTGTTGGTTCCTCTAACCCTGTCTGTTGGTTCCTCTAACCCTGTCTGTTGGTTCCTCTAACCCTGTCTGTTGGTTCCTCTAACCCTGTCTGTTGGTTCCTCTAACCCTGTCTGTTGGTTCCTCTAACCCTGTCTGTTGGTTCCTCTAACCCTGTCTGTTGGTTCCTCTAACCCTGTCTGTTGGTTCCTCTAACCCTGTCTGTTGGTTCCTCTAACCCTGTCTGTTGGTTCCTCTAACCCTGTCTGTTGGTTCCTCTAACCCTGTCTGTTGGTTCCTCTAACCCTGTCTGTTGGTTCCTCTAACCCTGTCTGTTGGTTCCTCTAACCCTGTCTGTTGGTTCCTCTAACCCTGTCTGTTGGTTCCTCTAACCCTGTCTGTTGGTTCCTCTAACCCTGTCTGTTGGTTCCTCTAACCCTGTCTGTTGGTTCCTCTAACCCTGTCTGTTGGTTCCTCTAACCCTGTCTGTTGGTTCCTCTAACCCTGTCTGTTGGTTCCTCTAACCCTGTCTGCTGGTTCCTCTAACCCTGTCTGTTGGTTCCTCTAACCCTGTCTGTTGGTTCCTCTAACCCTGTCTGTTGGTTCCTCTAACCCTGTCTGTTGGTTCCTCTAACCCTGTCTGTTGGTTCCTCTAACCCTGTCTGTTGGTTCCTCTAACCCTGTCTGTTGGTTCCTCTAACCCTGTCTGTTGGTTCCTCTAACCCTGTCTGTGTTGGTTCCTCTAACCCTGTCTGTTGGTTCCTCTAACCCTGTCTGCTTCCAACCCTGTTGGTTCCCCTGTCTGTTGGTTCCTCTAACCCTGTCTGTTGGTTCCTCTAACCCTGTCTGTTGGTTCCTCTAACCCTGTCTGTTGGTTCTCTAACCCTGTCTGTTGGTTCCTCTAACCCTGTCTGTTGGTTCCTGTCTGTTGGTTCCTCTAACCCTGTCTGTTGGTTCCTCTAACCCTGTCTGTTGGTTCCTCTAACCCTGTCTGTTGGTTCCTCTAACCCTGTCTGTTGGTTCCTCTAACCCTGTCTGTTGGTTCCTGCTGTTGGTTCCTCTAACCCTGTCTGTTGGTTCCTCTAACCCTGTCTGTTGGTTCCCTGTCTGTTGGTTCCTCTAACCCTGTCTGTTGGTTCCTCTAACCCTGTCTGTTGGTTCCTCTAACCCTGTCTGTTGGTTCCTCTAACCCTGTCTGTTGGTTCCTCTAACCCTGTCTGTTGGTTCCTCTAACCCTGTCTGTTGGTTCCTCTAACCCTGTCTGTTGGTTCCTCTAACCCTGTCTGTTGGTTCCTCTAACCCTGTCTGTTGGTTCCTCTAACCCTGTCTGTTGGTTCCTCTAACCCTGTCTGTTGGTTCCTCTAACCCTGTCTGTTGGTTCCCTTAACCCTGTCTGTTGGTTCCTCTAACCCTGTCTGTTGGTTCCTCTAACCCTGTCTGTTGGTTCCTCTAACCCTGTCTGTTGGTTCCTCCTCTAACCCTGTCTGTTGGTTCCTCTAACCCTGTCTGTTGGTTCCTCTAACCCTGTCTGTTGGTTCCCTGTCTGTTGGTTCCTCTAACCCTGTCTGTTGGTTCCTCTAACCCTGTCTGTTGGTTCCTCCGTCTGTTGGTTCCTCTAACCCTGTCTGTTGGTTCCTCTAACCCCTGTCTGTTGGTTCCTGTCTGCTGGTTCCTCTAACCCTGTCTGTTGGTTCCTCTAACCCTGTCTGTTGGTTCCTCTAACCCTGTCTGTTGGTTCTTCTAACCCTGTCTGTTGGTTCCTCACCTGTCTGTTGGTTCCTCTAACCCTGTCTGTTGGTTCCTCTAACCCTGTCTGTTGGTTCCTCTAACCCTGTCTGTTGGTTCCCAACTCTGTCTGTGTTCCTCTAACCCTGTCTGTTGGTTCCTCTAACCCTGTCTGTTGGTTCCTCCTGGTTGGTTCCCTGTCTGTTGGTTCCTCTAACCCTGTCTGTTGGTTCCTCTTTCTAACCCTGTCTGTTGGTTCCTCTAACCCTGTCTGTTGGTTCCCTGTCTGTTGGTTCCTCTAACCCTGTCTGTTGGTTCCTCTAACCCCTGTCTGTTGGTTCCCTGTCTGCTGGTTCCTCTAACCCTGTCTGTTGGTTCCTCTAACTGTCTGTTGGTTCCTCTTTCTCTAACCCTGTTCTTGGTTCCTCTTGTTGTTGGTTCCTCTTGTAACCCTGTCTGTTGGTTCCTCTAACCCTGTTGTTGGTTCCTAACCCTGTCTGTTGGTTCCTCTAACCCTGTCTGTTGGTTCCTCTAACCCTGTCTGTTGGTTCCTCTAACCCTGTCTGTTGTTCCTGTCTGTTGGTTTCTGTCTGTTGGTTCCTCTAACCCTGTCTGTTGGTTCCTCTAACCCTGTCTGTTGGTTCCTGTCTGTTGTTCTCTAACCCTGTCTGTTGGTTCCTCTAACCCTGTCTGTTGGTTCCTGTCTGTTGGTTCCTCTAACCTGTCTGTTGGTTCCTCTAACCCCTGTCTGTTGGTTCCCTGTCTGCTGGTTCTCTAACCCTGTCTGTTGGTTCCTCCCCTGTCTGTTGGTTCCCTAACTCTGTCTGCTGGTTCCTCTAACCCTGTCTGTTGGTTCCTCTAACCCTGTCTGTTGGTTCCTCTAACCCTGTCTGTTGGTTCCTCTAACCCTGTCTGTTGGTTCCTCTCAACCCTGTCTGTTGGTTCCTCTAACCCTGTCTGTTGGTTCCTCTAACCCTGTCTGTTGGTTCCTCTAACCCTGTGTTCTCTAACCTGTCTGTTGGTTCCTCTAACCCTGTCTTGGTTCCCTGTCTGTTGGTTCCCTAACCCTGTCTGTTGGTTCCTCTAACCCTGTCTGTTGGTTCCTGTCTGTTGGTTACTCTAACCCTGTCTGTTGGTTCCTCTAACTCTGTCTGTTGGTTCCCTAACCCTGTCTGTTGTTCCTCTAACCCTGTCTGTTGGTTCCTCTAACCCTGTCTGTTGGTTCCTCTAACCCTGTCTGTTGGTTCCTCTAACCCCTGTCTGTTGGTTCCCTAGTCTGTTGGTTCCTCTAACCCTGTCTGTTGGTTCCTCTAACTCCTGTCTGTTGGTTCTCTCTAACCCTGTCTGTTGGTTCCAACCTGTCTGTTGGTTCCTCTAACCTGTCTGTTGGTTCCTCTAACCCTGTCTGTTGGTTCCTCTAACCCTGTCTGTTGGTTCCTCTAACCCTGTCTGTTGGTTCCTCTAACCCTGTCTGTTGGTTCTCTAACCCTGTCTGTTGGTTCCTCTTTTGCCCTGTCTGTTGGTTCCTCTAACCCTGTCTGTTGGTTCCTCTAACCCTGTCTGTTGGTTCCTCTAACCCTGTCTGTTGGTTCCTCTAACCCTGTCTGTTGGTTCCTCTAACCCTGTCTGTTGGTTCCTCTAACCCTGTCTGTTGGTTCCTCCTAACCCTGTCTGTTGGTTCCTCTAACCCTGTCTGTTGGTTCTCAACCCTGTCTGTTGGTTCCTCTAACCCCTGTCTGTTTGTTCCTCTAACCCTGTCTGTTGGTTCCTCTAACCCTGTCTGTTGGTTCCTCTAACCCTGTCTGTTGGTTCTCTAACCCTGTCTGTTGGTTCCCTAACCCTGTCTGTTGGTTCTCTATGCCTGTCTGTTGGTTCTCTAACCCTGTCTGTTGGTTCCTCTAATCTCCTGTCTGTTGGTTCCAACCCTGTCTGTTGGTTCCTAACCCTGTCTGTTGGTTCCTCTAACCTCTGTCTGTTGGTTCTCTAACCCTGTCTGTTGGTTCCTCTAACCTGTCTGTTGGTTCCTTCCTTGTCCACCCTGTCTGTTGTTCCTCTAACCCTGTCTTTGGTTCCCCCCTGTCTGCTGGTTCCTCTAACCTGTCTGTTGGTTCCTCTAACCCTGCTCGTTGGTTCCTCTAACCCTGTCTGTTGGTTCTTCTAACTCTGTCTGTTGGTTCCTCTAACCCTGTCTGTTGGTTCCTCAACCCTGTCTGTTGGTTCTCAACCCTGTCTGTTGGTTCCTCTACCCTGTCTGGTTCCTCTAACCCTGTCTGTTGGTTCCTCTAACTCCTGTCTGTTGGTTCCTCTAACCCTGTCTGCTGGTTCCTCTAACCCTGTCTGTTGGTTCCTCTAACCCTGTCTGTTGGTTCCTCTAACCCTGTCTGTTGGTTCCTCTAACCCTGTCTGTTGGTTCCTGTCTGTTGGTTCCCTAACCCTGTCTGTTGGTTCCTCTAACCCTGTCTGTTGGTTCCTCTAACCCTGTCTGTTGGTTCCTCTAACCCTGTCTGTTGGTTCCTCTAACCTCTGTCTGTTGGTTCCTCTAACCCTGTCTGCTGGTTCCTCTAACCCTGTCTGTTGGTTCCTCTACCTGTCTGTTGGTTCCTCTAACCCTGTCTGTTGGTTCCCTAACCCTGTCTGTTGGTTCCTCTAACCCTGTCTGTTGGTTCCTCTAACCCTGTCTGTTGGTTCCTCTAACCCTGTCTGTTGGTTCCTCTAACCCTGTCTGTTGGTTCCTCTAACCCTGTCTGTTGGTTCCTCTAACCTGTCTGTTGGTTCCCCCTGTCTGTTGGTTCCTCTAACCCTGTCTGTTGGTTCCCTGTCTGCTGGTTCCTCAACCCTGTCTGTTGGTTCCTCTAACCCTGTCTGTTGGTTCCTCTAACCCTGTCTGTTGGTTCCTCTAACCCTGTCTGCTGGTTCCTCTAACCCTGTCTGTTGGTTCCCTGTCTGTTGGTTCCTCTAACCCTGTCTGTTGGTTCCTCTAACCCTGTCTGTTGGTTCCTCTAACCCTGTCTGTTGGTTCCTCACCCTGTCTGTTGGTTCCTCTAACCCTGTCTGTTGGTTCCTCTACCCGTCTGTTGGTTCCTCTAACCCTGTCTGTTGGTTCCTCTAACCCTGTCTGTTGGTTCCTCTAACCCTGTCTGTTGGTTCCTCTAACCCCTGTCTGTTGGTTCCTCTAACCCTGTCTGTTGGTTCCTCTCTGTCTGTTGGTTCCTCTGTCTGTTGGTTCCTAACCCTGTCTGTTGGTTCCTCTAACCCTGTCTGTTGGTTCCCAACCCTGTCTGTTGGTTCCTCTAACCCGTCTGTTGGTTCCTCTAACCCTGTCTGTTGGTTCCCCCTGTCTGTTGGTTCCTCCCTGTCTGTTGGTTCCTCTAACCCTGTCTGTTGGTTCCCCTGACTCTGTCTGTTGGTTCCTCTAACCCTGTCTGTTGGTTCCTCTAACCCTGTCTGTTGGTTCCTCTAACCCTGTCTGTTGGTTCCCTGTCTGTTGGTTCCTCTAACCCTGTCTGTTGGTTCCTGTCTGTTGGTTCCTCTAACCCTGTCTGTTGGTTCCTCTAACCCTGTCTGTTGGTTCCTCTAACCCTGTCTGTTGGTTCCTCTAACCCTGTCTGTTGGTTCCTCCGTCTGTTGGTTCCTCAACCCTGTCTGTTGGTTCCTCTAACCCTGTCTGTTGGTTCCTCTAACCCTGTCTGTTGGTTCCCCCCTGTCTGTTGGTTCCTCTAACCCTGTCTGTTGGTTCCTCTAACCCTGTCTGTTGGTTCCTCACCCCTGTCTGTTGGTTCCTCTAACCCTGTCTGTTGGTTCCTCTAACCCTGTCTGTTGGTTCCTCTAACCCTCCTCTAACCCTGTCTGTTGGTTCCTCTAACCCTGTCTGTTGGTTCCCTGTCTGTTGGTTCCTCTAACCCTGTCTGTTGGTTCCTCTAACCCTGTCTGTTGGTTCCTCTAACCCTGTCTGTTGGTTCCTCTAACCCTGTCTGTTGGTTCCTCTAACCCTGTCTGTTGGTTCCTTCCTGTCTGTTGGTTCCTCTAACCCTGTCTGTTGGTTCCTCTAACCCTGTCTGTTGGTTCCTCTAACCCTGTCTGTTGGTTCCTCTAACCCTGTCTGTTGGTTCCTCTAACCCTGTCTGTTGGTTCCTCTAACCCTGTCTGTTGGTTCCTCTAACCCTGTCTGTTGGTTCCTCTAACCCTGTCTGTTGGTTCCCTGTCTGTTGGTTCCTCTAACCCTGTCTGTTGGTTCCCTACCCCGTTCCTACCCTGTCTGTTGGTTCCTCTAACCCTGTCTGTTGGTTCCCTAACCCTGTCTGTTGGTTCCTCCCTGTCTGTTGGTTCCTCTGCTGGTTCCTCTACGTCTGTTGGTTCCTCTAACCCTGTCTGTTGGTTCCTCTAACCCTGTCTGTTGGTTCCTCTAACCCTGTCTGTTGGTTC
Source organism: Coregonus clupeaformis (assembly GCF_020615455.1). Taxonomy (NCBI): domain Eukaryota; kingdom Metazoa; phylum Chordata; class Actinopteri; order Salmoniformes; family Salmonidae; genus Coregonus; species Coregonus clupeaformis. Next base: position 23,506,468 of record NC_059219.1, on the reverse strand, counting down.
CTCTAACCCTGTCTGTTGTTTCTGTCTGCTGGTTCCTCTAACCCTGTCTGTTGGTTCCTCTAACCCTGTCTGTTGGTTCCTCTAACCCTGTCTGTTGGTTCCTCTAACCCTGTCTGCTGGTTCCCCTAACCCTGTCTGTTGGTTCCTCTAACCCTGTCTGTTGGTTCCTCTAACCCTGTCTGTTGGTTCCTCTAACCCTGTCTGTTGGTTCCCTGTCTGTTGGTTCCTCTAACCCTGTCTGTTGGTTCCTCTAACCCTGTCTGTTGGTTCCTCTAACCCTGTCTGTTGGTTCCTCTAACCCTGTCTGTTGGTTCCTCTAACCCCTGTCTGTTGGTTCCCCTGTCTGTTGGTCCTCTAACCCTGTCTGTTGGTTCCTCCTAACCCTGTCTGTTGGTTCCTCTAACCCTGTCTGTTGGTTCCTTAACCCTGTCTGTTGGTTCCTCTAACCCTGTCTGTTGGTTCCTCTAACCCTGTCTGTTGGTTCCTCTAACCCTGTCTGTTGGTTCCTCTAACCCTGTCTGTTGGTTCCTCTAACCCTGTCTGTTGGTTCCCTGTCTGTTGGTTCCTCTAACCCTGTCTGTTGGTTCCCTGTCTGTTGGTTCCTCTAACCCTGTCTGTTGGTTCCTCTAACCCTGTCTGTTGGTTCCTCTAACCCTGTCTGTTGGTTCCTCTAACCCTGTCTGTTGGTTCCTCTAACCCTGTCTGTTGGTTCCTCTAACCCTGTCTGTTGGTTCCTCTAACCCTGTCTGTTGGTTCCTCTAACCCTGTCTGTTGGTTCCCTGTCTTGTTGGTTCCTCTAACCCTGTCTGTTGGTTCCTCTCAACCCCTGTCTGTTGGTTCCTCTAACCCTGTCTGTTGGTTCCTCTAACCCTGTCTGTTGGTTCCTCTAACCCTGTCTGTTGGTTCCCTGTCTGTTGGTTCCTCTAACCCTGTCTGTTGGTTCCTCTAACCCCTGTCTGTTGGTTCCTCTAACCCTGTCTGTTGGTTCCTCTAACCCTGTCTGTTGGTTCCCCCTGTCTGTTGGTTCCCTGTCTGTTGGTTCCTCTAACCCTGTCTGTTGGTTCCATGTCTGTTGGTTCCTCTAACCCTGTCTGTTGGTTCCTCTAACCCTGTCTGCTGGTTCCTCTAACCCTGTCTGTTGGTTCCTCTAACCCTGTCTGTTGGTTCCTCTAACCCTGTCTGTTGGTTCCCTGTCTGTTGGTTCCTCTAACCCTGTCTGTTGGTTCCTCTAACCCTGTCTGTTGGTTCCTCTAACCCTGTCTGTTGGTTCCTCTAACCCTGTCTGTTGGTTCCTCTAACCCTGTCTGTTGGTTCCTCTACCCCTGTCTGTTGGTTCCTCTAACCCTGTCTGTTGGTTCCTCTAACCCTGTCTGTTGGTTCCCTGTCTGTTGGTTCCTCTAACCCTGTCTGTTGGTTCCTCTAACCCTGTCTGTTGGTTCCTCTAACCCTGTCTGTTGGTTCCTGTCTGTTGGTTCCTCTAACCCTGTCTGTTGGTTCCTCTAACCCTGTCTGTTGGTTCCTCTAACCCTGTCTGTTGGTTCCTCTAACCCTGTCTGTTGGTTCCTCTAACCCTGTCTGTTGGTTCCTCTAACCCTGTCTGTTGGTTCCCTGTCTGTTGGTTCCTCTAACCCTGTCTGTTGGTTCCTCTAACCCTGTCTGTTGGTTCCTCTAACCCTGTCTGTTGGTTCCTCTAACCCTGTCTGTTGGTTCCTCTAACCCTGTCTGTTGGTTCCTCTAACCCTGTCTGTTGGTTCCTGTCTGTTGGTTCCTCTAACCCTGTCTGTTGGTTCCTCTCTGTCTGTTGGTTCCTCTAACCCTGTCTGTTGGTTCCTCTAACCCTGTCTGTTGGTTCCTCTAACCCTGTCTGTTGGTTCCTGTCTGTTGGTTCCTCTAACCCTGTCTGTTGGTTCCTCTAACCCTGTCTGTTGGTTCCTCTAACCCTGTCTGTTGGTTCCTCTAACCCTGTCTGTTGGTTCCTCTAACCCTGTCTGTTGGTTCCTCTAACCCTGTCTGTTGGTTCCTCTAACCCTGTCTGTTGGTTCCCTGTCTGTTGGTTCCTCTAACCCTGTCTGCTGGTTCCTCTAACCCTGTCTGTTGGTTCCTCTAACCCTGTCTGTTGGTTCCTCTAACCCTGTCTGTTGGTTCCCTGTCTGTTGGTTCCCTGTCTGTTGGTTCCTCTAACCCTGTCTGTTGGTTCCTCTAACCCTGTCTGTTGGTTCCTCTAACCCTGTCTGTTGGTTCCATGTCTGTTGGTTCCTCTAACCCTGTCTGTTGGTTCCTCTAACCCTGTCTGTTGGTTCCTCTAACCCTGTCTGTTGGTTCCTCTAACCCTGTCTGTTGGTTCCTCTAACCCTGTCTGTTGGTTCCTCTAACCCTGTCTGTTGGTTCCTCTAACCCTGTCTGTTGGTTCCTCTAACCCTGTCTGTTGGTTCCTCTAACCCTGTCTGTTGGTTCCCTGTCTGTTGGTTCCTCTAACCCTGTCTGTTGGTTCCTCTAACCCTGTCTGTTGGTTCCTCTAACCCTGTCTGTTGGTTCCTGTCTGTTGGTTCCTCTAACCCTGTCTGTTGGTTCCTCTAACCCTGTCTGTTGGTTCCTCTAACCCTGTCTGTTGGTTCCTCTAACCCTGTCTGTTGGTTCCTCTAACCCTGTCTGTTGGTTCCTCTAACCCTGTCTGTTGGTTCCTCTAACCTGTCTGTTGGTTCCTCTAACCCTGTCTGTTGGTTCCTCTAACCCTGTCTGTTGGTTCCTCTAACCCTGTCTGTTGGTTCCTCTAACCCTGTCTGTTGGTTCCTCTAACCCTGTCTGTTGGTTCCTCTAACCCTGTCTGTTGGTTCCTCTAACCCTGTCTGTTGGTTCCCCTAACCCTGTCTGTTGGTTCCTCTAACCCTGTCTGTTGGTTCCTCTAACCCTGTCTGTTGGTTCCTGTCTGTTGGTTCCTCTAACCCTGTCTGTTGGTTCCTCTAACCCTGTCTGTTGGTTCCTCTAACCCTGTCTGTTGGTTCCCCTAACCCTGTCTGTTGGTTCCTCTAACCCTGTCTGTTGGTTCCTCTAACCCTGTCTGTTGGTTCCCTGTCTGTTGGTTCCTCTAACCCTGTCTGTTGGTTCCTCTAACCCTGTCTGTTGGTTCCTCTAACCCTGTCTGTTGGTTCCTCTAACCCTGTCTGTTGGTTCCTCAACCTGTCTGTTGGTTCCTCTAACCCTGTCTGTTGGTTCCTCTAACCCTGTCTGTTGGTTCCTCTAACCCTGTCTGTTGGTTCCTCTAACCCTGTCTGTTGGTTCCTCTAACCCTGTCTGTTGGTTCCTCTAACCCTGTCTGTTGGTTCCTCTAACCCTGTCTGTTGGTTCCTCTAACCCTGTCTGTTGGTTCCTCTACCCTGTCTGTTGGTTCCTCTAACCCTGTCTGTTGGTTCCTCTAACCTGTCTGTTGGTTCCTCTAACCCTGTCTGTTGGTTCCTCTAACCCTGTCTGTTGGTTCCCTGTCTGCTGGTTCCTCTAACCCTGTCTGTTGGTTCCTCTAACCCTGTCTGTTGGTTCCTCTAACCCTGTCTGTTGGTTCCTACCTGTCTGTTGGTTCCTCTACCCTGTCTGTTGGTTCCCTGTCTGTTGGTTCCTCTAACCCTGTCTGTTGGTTCCTCTAACCCTGTCTGTTGGTTCCTCTAACCCTGTCTGTTGGTTCCCCTGTCTGTTGGTTCCTCTAACCCTGTCTGTTGGTTCCCTGTCTGTTGGTTCCTCTAACCCTGTCTGTTGGTTCCTCTAACCCTGTCTGTTGGTTCCTCTAACCCTGTCTGTTGGTTCCTCTAACCCTGTCTGTTGGTTCCTCTAACCCTGTCTGTTGGTTCCCTGTCTGTTGGTTCCTCTAACCCTGTCTGTTGGTTCCTCTAACCCTGTCTGTTGGTTCCCTGTCTGTTGGTTCCTCTAACCCTGTCTGTTGGTTCCTCTAACCCTGTCTGTTGGTTCCTCTAACCCTGTCTGTTGGTTCCTCTAACCCTGTCTGTTGGTTCCTCTAACCCTGTCTGTTGGTTCCTCTAACCCTGTCTGTTTTTTCCCTGTCTGTTGGTTCCTCTAACCCTGTCTGTTGGTTCCTCTAACCCTGTCTGTTGGTTCCTCTAACCCTGTCTGTTGGTTCCTCTAACCCTGTCTGTTGGTTCCTCTAACCCCTGTCTGTTGGTTCCTCTAACCCTGTCTGTTGGTTCCTCTAACCCTGTCTGTTGGTTCCTCTAACCCTGTCTGTTGGTTCCCTGTCTGTTGGTTCCTCTAACCCTGTCTGCTGGTTCCTCCTAACCCTGTCTGTTGGTTCCTCTAACCCTGTCTGTTGGTTCCTCTAACCCTGTCTGTTGGTTCCTCTAACCCTGTCTGTTGGTTCCTCTAACTCCTGTCTGTTGGTTCCTCTAACCCTGTCTGTTGGTTCCTCTAACCCTGTCTGTTGGTTCCCTGTCTGTTGGTTCCCTGTCTGTTGGTTCCCTGTCTGTTGGTTCCCTGTCTGTTGGTTCCTCTAACCCTGTCTGTTGGTTCCTCTAACCCTGTCTGCTGGTTCCTCTAACCCTGTCTGTTGGTTCCTCTAACCCTGTCTGTTGGTTCCCCTAACCCTGTCTGTTGGTTCCTCTAACCCTGTCTGCTGGTTCCTCTAACCCTGTCTGTTGGTTCCCTGTCTGTTGGTTCCTCTAACCCTGTCTGTTGGTTCCTCTAACCCTGTCTGTTGGTTCCTCTAACCCTGTCTGTTGGTTCCTCTAACCCTGTCTGTTGGTTCCTCTAACCCTGTCTGTTGGTTCCCTGTCTGTTGGTTCCTCTAACCCTGTCTGTTGGTTCCTCTAACCCTGTCTGTTGGTTCCTCTAACCCTGTCTGTTGGTTCCCCCTGTCTGTTGGTTCCTCTAACTCCTGTCTGTTGGTTCCCTCTGTCTGTTGGTTCCTCTAACCCTGTCTGTTGGTTCCTGTCTGTTGGTTCCTCTAACCCTGTCTGTTGGTTCCTCTAACCCTGTCTGTTGGTTCCTCTAACCCTGTCTGTTGGTTCCTGTCTGCTGGTTCCTCTAACCCTGTCTGTTGGTTCCCCTGTCTGTTGGTTCCTCTAACCCTGTCTGTTGGTTCCCACCTGTCTGTTGGTTCCTCTAACCCTGTCTGTTGGTTCCCTGTCTGCTGGTTCCTCTAACCCTGTCTGTTGGTTCCTCTAACCCTGTCTGTTGGTTCCCTGTCTGTTGGTTCCTCTAACCCTGTCTGTTGGTTCCCTGTCTGTTGGTTCCTCTAACCCTGTCTGTTGGTTCCTCTAACCCTGTCTGTTGGTTCCTCTAACCCTGTCTGTTGGTTCCTCTAACCCTGTCTGTTGGTTCCTCTAACCCTGTCTGTTGGTTCCTCTAACCCTGTCTGTTGGTTCCTCTAACCCTGTCTGTTGGTTCCTCTAACCCTGTCTGTTGGTTCCTCTAACCCTGTCTGTTGGTTCCTCTAACCCTGTCTGTTGGTTCCTCTAACCCTGTCTGTTGGTTCCTCTAACCCTGTCTGTTGGTTCCTCTAACCCTGTCTGTTGGTTCCTCTAACCCTGTCTGTTGGTTCCCTGTCTGTTGGTTCCTCTAACCCTGTCTGTTGGTTCCTCTAACCCTGTCTGTTGGTTCCTCTAACCCTGTCTGTTGGTTCCTCTAACCCTGTCTGTTGGTTCCTCTAACCCTGTCTGTTGGTTCCTCTAACCCTGTCTGTTGGTTCCCTGTCTGTTGGTTCCTCTAACCCTGTCTGTTGGTTCCTCTAACCCTGTCTGTTGGTTCCTCTAACCCTGTCTGTTGGTTCCTCTAACCCTGTCTGTTGGTTCCTCTACCCCTGTCTGTTGGTTCCTCTAACCCTGTCTGTTGGTTCCCTGTCTGTTGGTTCCTCTAACCCTGTCTGTTGGTTCCTCTAACCCTGTCTGTTGGTTCCTCTAACCCTGTCTGTTGGTTCCTCTAACCCTGTCTGTTGGTTCCTCTAACCCTGTCTGTTGGTTCCTCTAACCCTGTCTGTTGGTTCCTCTAACCCGTCTGTTGGTTCCTCTAACCCTGTCTGTTGGTTCCCTGTCTGTTGGTTCCTCTAACCCTGTCTGTTGGTTCCTCTAACCCTGTCTGTTGGTTCCTCTAACCCTGTCTGTTGGTTCCCCTGTCTGTTGGTTCCTCTAACCCTGTCTGTTGGTTCCCTAACCCGTCTGTTGGTTCCTCTAACCCTGTCTGTTGGTTCCTCTAACCCTGTCTGTTGGTTCCTCTAACCCTGTCTGTTGGTTCCTATAACCCTGTCTTTTGGTTCCTCTAAACCTGTCTGTTGGTTCCTCTAACCCTGTCTGTTGGTTCCTCTAACCCTGTCTGTTGGTTCCTCTAACCCTGTCTGTTGGTTCCTCTAACCCTGTCTGTTGGTTCCTCTAACCCTGTCTGTTGGTTCCTCTAACCCTGTCTGTTGGTTCCTCTAACCCTGTCTGTTGGTTCCCTGTCTGTTGGTTCCTCTAACCCTGTCTGTTGGTTCCTCTATCCCTGTCTGTTGGTTCCTCTAACCCTGTCTGCTGGTTCCTCTAACCCTGTCTGTTGGTTCCTCTAACCCTGTCTGTTGGTTCCCTGTCTGTTGGTTCCTCTAACCCTGTCTGTTGGTTCCTCTAACCCTGTCTGTTGGTTCCTCTAACCCTGTCTGTTGGTTCCTCTAACCCTGTCTGTTGGTTCCCTGTCTGTTGGTTCCTCTAACCCTGTCTGTTGGTTCCTCTAACCCTGTCTGTTGGTTCCTCTAACCCTGTCTGTTGGTTCCTCTAACCCTGTCTGTTGGTTCCCTGTCTGTTGGTTCCTCTAACCCTGTCTGTTGGTTCCTCTAACCCTGTCTGTTGGTTCCTCTAACCCTGTCTGTTGGTTCCCCTAACCCTGTCTGTTGGTTCCTCTAACCCTGTCTGTTGGTTCCTCTAACCCCTGTCTGTTGGTTCCTCTAACCCTGTCTGTTGGTTCCTCTAACCCCTGTCTGTTGGTTCCTCTAACCCTGTCTGTTGGTTCCTCTAACCCTGTCTGTTGGTTCCTCTAACCCTGTCTGTTGGTTCCCTGTCTGTTGGTTCCTCTAACCCTGTCTGTTGGTTCCTCTAACCCTGTCTGTTGGTTCCTCTAACCCTGTCTGTTGGTTCCTCTAACCCTGTCTGTTGGTTCCTCTAACTCCTGTCTGTTGGTTCCTCTAACCCTGTCTGTTGGTTCCTCTAACCCTGTCTGTTGGTTCCTCTAACCCTGTCTGTTGGTTCCTCTAACCCTGTCTGTTGGTTCCTCTAACCCTGTCTGTTGGTTCCTCTAACCCTGTCTGTTGGTTCCTCTAACCCTGTCTGTTGGTTCCCTGTCTGTTGGTTCCTTAACCCTGTCTGTTGGTTCCTCTAACCCTGTCTGTTGGTTCCTCTAACCCTGTCTGTTGGTTCCTCTAACCCTGTCTGTTGGTTCCTCTAACCCTGTCTGTTGGTTCCTCTAACCCTGTCTGTTGGTTCCTCTAACCCTGTCTGCTGGTTCCTCTAACCCTGTCTGTTGGTTCCTCTAACCCTGTCTGTTGGTTCCTCTAACCCTGTCTGTTGGTTCCTCTAACCCTGTCTGTTGGTTCCTCTAACCCTGTCTGTTGGTTCCTCTAACCCTGTCTGTTGGTTCCTCTAACCCTGTCTGTTGGTTCCTCTAACCCTGTCTGTTGGTTCCTCCTAACCCTGTCTGTTGGTTCCTCTAACCCTGTCTGTTGGTTCCTCTAACCCTGTCTGTTGGTTCCTCTAACCCTGTCTGTTGGTTCCTCTTACCCTGTCTGTTGGTTCCTCTAACCCTGTCTGTTGGTTCCTCTAACCCTGTCTGTTGGTTCCTCTAACCCTGTCTGTTGGTTCCTCTAACCCTGTCTGTTGGTTCCTCTAACCCTGTCTGTTGGTTCCTCTAACCCTGTCTGTTGGTTCCTCTAACCCTGTCTGTTGGTTCCTCTAACCCTGTCTGTTGGTTCCCTGTCTGTTGGTTCCTCTAACCCTGTCTGTTGGTTCCTCTAACCCTGTCTGTTGGTTCCTCTAACCCTGTCTGTTGGTTCCTCTAACCCTGTCTGTTGGTTCCTCTAACCCCTGTCTGTTGGTTCCTCTAACCCTGTCTGTTGGTTCCCCTGTCTGTTGGTTCCTCTAACCCTGTCTGTTGGTTCCTCTAACCCTGTCTGTTGGTTCCTCTAACCCTGTCTGTTGGTTCCTCTAACCCTGTCTGTTGGTTCCTCTAACCCTGTCTGTTGGTTCCCTGTCTGTTGGTTCCTCTAACCCTGTCTGTTGGTTCCTCTAACCCTGTCTGTTGGTTCCTCTAACCCTGTCTGTTGGTTCCTCTAACCCTGTCTGTTGGTTCCTCTAACCCTGTCTGTTGGTTCCTCTAACCCTGTCTGTTGGTTCCCTGTCTGTTGGTTCCTCTAACCCTGTCTGTTGGTTCCTCTAACCCTGTCTGTTGGTTCCTCTAACCCTGTCTGTTGGTTCCTCTAACCCTGTCTGTTGGTTCCCCCACTGTCTGTTGGTTCCTCTAACCCTGTCTGTTGGTTCCTCTAACCCTGTCTGTTGGTTCCTCTAACCCTGTCTGTTGGTTCCTCTAACCCTGTCTGTTGGTTCCTCTAACCCTGTCTGTTGGTTCCCCTGTCTGTTGGTTCCTCTAACCCTGTCTGTTGGTTCCTCTAACCCTGTCTGTTGGTTCCTCTAACCCTGTCTGTTGGTTCCTCCTGTCTGTTGGTTCCTCTAACCCTGTCTGTTGGTTCCTACCGTCTGTTGGTTCCTCTAACCCTGTCTGTTGGTTCCTCTAACCCTGTCTGTTGGTTCCTCTAACCCTGTCTGTTGGTTCCTCTAACCCTGTCTGTTGGTTCCTCTAACCCTGTCTGTTGGTTCCCTGTCTGTTGGTTCCTCTAACCCTGTCTGTTGGTTCCTCTAACCCTGTCTGTTGGTTCCTCTAACCCTGTCTGTTGGTTCCTCTAACCCTGTCTGTTGGTTCCTCTAACCCTGTCTGTTGGTTCCTCTAACCCTGTCTGTTGGTTCCCTGTCTGTTGGTTCCTCTAACCCTGTCTGTTGGTTCCTCTAACCCTGTCTGTTGGTTCCTCTAACTCCTGTCTGTTGGTTCCTCTAACCCCTGTCTGTTGGTTCCTCTAACCCTGTCTGTTGGTTCCCTGTCTGTTGGTTCCTCTAACCCTGTCTGTTGGTTCCTCTAACCCTGTCTGTTGGTTCCTCTAACCCTGTCTGTTGGTTCCTCTAACCCTGTCTGTTGGTTCCTCTAACCCTGTCTGTTGGTTCCTCTAACCCTGTCTGTTGGTTCCTCTAACCCTGTCTGTTGGTTCCTCTAACCCTGTCTGTTGGTTCCCTGTCTGTTGGTTCCTCTAACCCTGTCTGTTGGTTCCTCTAACCCTGTCTGTTGGTTCCTCTAACCCTGTCTGTTGGTTCCCCTAACTGTCTGTTGGTTCCTCTAACCCTGTCTGTTGGTTCCTCTAACCCTGTCTGTTGGTTCCTCTAACCCTGTCTGTTGGTTCCTCTAACCCTGTCTGTTGGTTCCTCTAACCCTGTCTGTTGGTTCCTCTAACCCTGTCTGTTGGTTCCCTGTCTGTTGGTTCCTCTAACCCTGTCTGTTGGTTCCTCTAACCCTGTCTGTTGGTTCCTCTAACCCTGTCTGTTGGTTCCTCTAACCCTGTCTGTTGGTTCCCTGTCTGTTGGTTCCTCTAACCCTGTCTGTTGGTTCCCTGTCTGTTGGTTCCTCTAACCCTGTCTGTTGGTTCCCTGTCTGTTGGTTCCTCTAACCCTGTCTGTTGGTTCCTCTAACCCTGTCTGTTGGTTCCTCTAACCCTGTCTGTTGGTTCCTCTAACCCTGTCTGTTGGTTCCTCTAACCCTGTCTGTTGGTTCCTCTAACCCTGTCTGTTGGTTCCTCTAACCCTGTCTGTTGGTTCCTCTAACCCTGTCTGTTGGTTCCTCTAACCCTGTCTGTTGGTTCCTCTAACCCTGTCTGTTGGTTCCTGTCTGTTGGTTCCTCTAACCCTGTCTGCTGGTTCCTCTAACCCTGTCTGTTGGTTCCTCTAACCCTGTCTGTTGGTTCCTCTAACCCTGTCTGTTGGTTCCTCTCTCCTGTCTGTTGGTTCCTCTAACCCTGTCTGTTGGTTCCTCTAACCCTGTCTGTTGGTTCCTCTAACCCTGTCTGTTGGTTCCCTGTCTGTTGGTTCCTCTAACCCTGTCTGTTGGTTCCTCTAACCCTGTCTGTTGGTTCCTCTAACCCTGTCTGTTGGTTCCTCTAACCCTGTCTGTTGGTTCCTCTAACCCTGTCTGTTGGTTCCTCTAACCCTGTCTGTTGGTTCCTCTAACCCTGTCTGTTGGTTCCTTAACCCTGTCTGTTGGTTCCTCTAACCCTGTCTGTTGGTTCCTCCCTGTCTGTTGGTTCCTCTAACCCTGTCTGTTGGTTCCTCTAACCCTGTCTGTTGGTTCCTCTAACCCTTTGTTCCTGTCTGTTGGTTCCTCTAACCCTGTCTGTTGGTTCCCTGTCTGTTGGTTCCTCTAACCCTGTCTGTTGGTTCCTACTGTCTGTTGGTTCCTCTAACTCCTGTCTGTTGGTTCCTCTAACCCTGTCTGTTGGTTCCTCTAACCTGTCTGTTGGTTCCTCTAACCCTGTCTGTTGGTTCCCTGTCTGTTGGTTCCTCTAACCCTGTCTGTTGGTTCCTCTAACCCTGTCTGTTGGTTCCCCTAACCCTGTCTGTTGGTTCCTCTAACCCTGTCTGTTGGTTCCTCTAACCCTGTCTGTTGGTTCCTCTAACCCTGTCTGTTGGTTCCTCTAACCCTGTCTGTTGGTTCCTCTAACCCTGTCTGTTGGTTCCTCTAACCCTGTCTGTTGGTTCCTCTAACCCTGTCTGTTGGTTCCTCTAACCCTGTCTGTTGGTTCCTCTAACCCTGTCTGTTGGTTCCTCTAACCCTGTCTGTTGGTTCCTCTAACCCTGTCTGTTGGTTCCCCTGTCTGTTGGTTCCTCTAACCCTGTCTGTTGGTTCCTCTAACCCTGTCTGTTGGTTCCTCTAACCCTGTCTGTTGGTTCCTCTAACCCTGTCTGTTGGTTCCTCTAACCCTGTCTGTTGGTTCCTCTAACCCTGTCTGTTGGTTCCCTGTCTGTTGGTTCCTCTAACCCTGTCTGTTGGTTCCTCTAACCCTGTCTGTTGGTTCCTCTAACCCTGTCTGTTGGTTCCTCTAACCCTGTCTGTTGGTTCCTCTAACCCTGTCTGTTGGTTCCTCTAACCCTGTCTGTTGGTTCCCCCTGTCTGTTGGTTCCTCTAACCCTGTCTGTTGGTTCCTCTAACCCTGTCTGTTGGTTCCTCTAACCCTGTCTGTTGGTTCCTCTAACCCTGTCTGTTGGTTCCTCTAACCCTGTCTGTTGGTTCCTCTAACCCTGTCTGTTGGTTCCCTGTCTGTTGGTTCCTCTAACCCTGTCTGTTGGTTCCTAACCCTGTCTGTTGGTTCCTCTAACCCTGTCTGTTGGTTCCTCTAACCCTGTCTGTTGGTTCCTCTAACCCTGTCTGTTGGTTCCTGTCTGTTGGTTCCTCTAACCCTGTCTGTTGGTTCCCTGTCTGTTGGTTCCTCTAACCCTGTCTGTTGGTTCCTCTAACCCTGTCTGTTGGTTCCTCTAACCCCTGTCTGTTGGTTCCTCTAACCCTGTCTGTTGGTTCCTCTAACCCTGTCTGTTGGTTCCTCTAACCCTGTCTGTTGGTTCCTCTAACCCTGTCTGTTGGTTCCTCTAACCCTGTCTGTTGGTTCCTCTAACCCTGTCTGTTGGTTCCTCTAACCCTGTCTGTTGGTTCCTCTAACCCTGTCTGTTGGTTCCTCTAACCCTGTCTGTTGGTTCCTCTAACCCTGTCTGTTGGTTCCTCTAACCCTGTCTGTTGGTTCCCTGTCTGCTGGTTCCTCTAACCCTGTCTGTTGGTTCCTCTAACCCTGTCTGTTGGTTTCCCCCAACCCTGTCTGTTGGTTCCTCTAACCCTGTCTGTTGGTTCCTCTAACCCTGTCTGTTGGTTCCTCTAACCCTGTCTGTTGGTTCCTCTAACCCTGTCTGTTGGTTCCTCTAACCCTGTCTGTTGGTTCCTCTAACCCTGTCTGTTGGTTCCTCTAACCCTGTCTGTTGGTTCCTCTAACCCTGTCTGTTGGTTCCTCTAACCCTGTCTGTTGGTTCCTCTAACCCTGTCTGTTGGTTCCCCTAACCCTGTCTGTTGGTTCCTCTAACCCTGTCTGTTGGTTCCTCTAACCCTGTCTGTTGGTTCCTCTAACCCTGTCTGTTGGTTCCTCTAACCCTGTCTGTTGGTTCCTCTAACCCTGTCTGTTGGTTCCTCTAACCCTGTCTGTTGGTTCCTCTAACCCTGTCTGTTGGTTCCTCTAACCCTGTCTGTTGGTTCCTCTAACCCTGTCTGTTGGTTCCTCTAACCCTGTCTGTTGGTTCCTCTAACCCTGTCTGTTGGTTCCTCTAACCCTGTCTGTTGGTTCCCTGTCTGTTGGTTCCTCTAACCCTGTCTGTTGGTTCCTCTAACCCTGTCTGTTGGTTCCTCTAACCCTGTCTGTTGGTTCCTCTAACCCTGTCTGTTGGTTCCTCTAACCCTGTCTGTTGGTTCCTCTAACCCTGTCTGTTGGTTCCTCTAACCCTGTCTGTTGGTTCCTCTAACCCTGTCTGTTGGTTCCTCTAACCCTGTCTGTTGGTTCCTCTAACCCTGTCTGTTGGTTCCTCTAACCCTGTCTGTTGGTTCCTCTAACCCTGTCTGTTGGTTCCTCTAACCCTGTCTGTTGGTTCCCTGTCTGTTGGTTCCTCTAACCCTGTCTGTTGGTTCCTCTAACCCTGTCTGTTGGTTCCTCTAACCCTGTCTGCTGGTTCCTCTAACCCTGTCTGTTGGTTCCCTGTCTGTTGGTTCCTCTAACCCTGTCTGTTGGTTCCTCTAACCCTGTCTGTTGGTTCCTCTAACCCTGTCTGTTGGTTCCTCTAACCCTGTCTGCTGGTTCCTCTAACCCTGTCTGTTGGTTCCTCTAACCCTGTCTGTTGGTTCCTCTAACCCTGTCTGTTGGTTCCTCTAACCCTGTCTGTTGGTTCCTCTAACCCTGTCTGTTGGTTCCTCTAACCCTGTCTGTTGGTTCCCTGTCTGTTGGTTCCTCTAACCCTGTCTGTTGGTTCCTCTAACCCTGTCTGTTGGTTCCCTGTCTGCTGGTTCCTCTAACCCTGTCTGTTGGTTCCTCTAACCCTGTCTGTTGGTTCCTCTAACCCTGTCTGTTGGTTCCCTGTCTGTTGGTTCCTCTAACCCTGTCTGTTGGTTCCTCTAACCCTGTCTGTTGGTTCCTCTAACCCTGTCTGTTGGTTCCTCTAACCCTGTCTGTTGGTTCCTCTAACCCTGTCTGTTGGTTCCCTGTCTGTTGGTTCCTCTAACCCTGTCTGTTGGTTCCTCTAACCCTGTCTGTTGGTTCCTCTAACCCTGTCTGTTGGTTCCTCTAACCCCTGTCTGCTGGTTCCTCTAACCCTGTCTGTTGGTTCCTCTAACCCTGTCTGTTGGTTCCTCTAACCCTGTCTGTTGGTTCCTCTAACCCTGTCTGTTGGTTCCTCTAACCCTGTCTGTTGGTTCCCCTATCCCTGTCTGTTGGTTCCCTGTCTGTTGGTTCCCCTAACCCTGTCTGTTGGTTCCTCTAACCCTGTCTGTTGGTTCCTCTAACCCTGTCTGTTGGTTCCTCTAACCCTGTCTGTTGGTTCCTCTAACCCTGTCTGTTGGTTCCCTGTCTGTTGGTTCCTCTAACCCTGTCTGTTGGTTCCTCTAACCCTGTCTGTTGGTTCCTCTAACCCTGTCTGTTGGTTCCTCTAACCCTGTCTGTTGGTTCCTCTAACCCTGTCTGTTGGTTCCCTGTCTGTTGGTTCCTCTAACCCTGTCTGTTGGTTCCTCTAACCCTGTCTGTTGGTTCCTCTAACCCTGTCTGTTGGTTCCTCTAACCCTGTCTGTTGGTTCCTCTAACCCTGTCTGTTGGTTCCCTGTCTGTTGGTTCCTCTAACCCTGTCTGTTGGTTCCTCTAACCCTGTCTGTTGGTTCCTCTAACCCTGTCTGTTGGTTCCTCTAACCCTGTCTGTTGGTTCCCTGTCTGTTGGTTCCCTGTCTGTTGGTTCCTCTAACCCTGTCTGTTGGTTCCTCTAACCCTGTCTGTTGGTTCCTCTAACCCTGTCTGTTGGTTCCTCTAACCCTGTCTGTTGGTTCCTCTAACCCTGTCTGTTGGTTCCTCTAACCCTGTCTGTTGGTTCCTCTAACCCTGTCTGTTGGTTCCCTGTCTGTTGGTTCCTCTAACCCTGTCTGTTGGTTCCTCTAACCCTGTCTGTTGGTTCCTCTAACCCTGTCTGTTGGTTCCTCTAACCCTGTCTGTTGGTTCCTCTAACCCTGTCTGTTGGTTCCTCTAACCCTGTCTGTTGGTTCCTCTAACCCTGTCTGTTGGTTCCTCTAACCCTGTCTGTTGGTTCCCTGTCTGTTGGTTCCTCTAACCCTGTCTGTTGGTTCCTCTAACCCTGTCTGTTGGTTCCTCTAACCCTGTCTGTTGGTTCCCTGTCTGTTGGTTCCTCTAACCCTGTCTGTTGGTTCCTCTAACCCTGTCTGTTGGTTCCTCTAACCCTGTCTGCTGGTTCCTCTAACCCTGTCTGTTGGTTCCTCTAACCCTGTCTGTTGGTTCCTCTAACCCTGTCTGTTGGTTCCCTGTCTGTTGGTTCCTCTAACCCTGTCTGTTGGTTCCTCTAACCCTGTCTGTTGGTTCCTCTAACCCTGTCTGCTGGTTCCCCTAACCCTGTCTGTTGGTTCCTCTAACCCTGTCTGTTGGTTCCTCTAACCCTGTCTGTTGGTTCCCTGTCTGTTGGTTCCTCTAACCCTGTCTGTTGGTTCCCTGTCTGTTGGTTCCTCTAACCCTGTCTGTTGGTTCCTCTAACCCTGTCTGCTGGTTCCTCTAACCCTGTCTGTTGGTTCCCTGTCTGTTGGTTCCTCTAACCCTGTCTGTTGGTTCCTCTAACCCTGTCTGTTGGTTCCTCTAACCCTGTCTGTTGGTTCCTCTAACCCTGTCTGTTGGTTCCTCTAACCCTGTCTGCTGGTTCCTCTAACCCTGTCTGTTGGTTCCTCTAACCCTGTCTGTTGGTTCCCTGTCTGTTGGTTCCTCTAACCCTGTCTGCTGGTTCCTCTAACCCTGTCTGTTGGTTCCTCTAACCCTGTCTGTTGGTTCCTCTAACCCTGTCTGTTGGTTCCTCTACCCTGTCTGTTGGTTCCCTGTCTGTTGGTTCCTCTAACCCTGTCTGTTGGTTCCTCTAACCCTGTCTGTTGGTTCCTCTAACCCTGTCTGTTGGTTCCATGTCTGTTGGTTCCTCTAACCCTGTCTGTTGGTTCCTCTAACCCTGTCTGCTGGTTCCTCTAACCCCTGTCTGTTGGTTCCTCTAACCCTGTCTGTTGGTTCCTCTAACCCTGTCTGTTGGTTCCTCTAACCCTGTCTGTTGGTTCCTCTAACCCTGTCTGTTGGTTCCTCTAACCCTGTCTGTTGGTTCCTCTAACCCTGTCTGTTGGTTCCCTACCCTGTCTGTTGGTTCCTCTAACCCTGTCTGTTGGTTCCTCTAACCCTGTCTGTTGGTTCCTCTAACCCTGTCTGTTGGTTCCCTGTCTGCTGGTTCCTCTAACCCTGTCTGTTGGTTCCTCTAACCCTGTCTGTTGGTTTCCTCTAACCCTGTCTGTTGGTTCCTCTAACCCTGTCTGTTGGTTCCTCTAACCCTGTCTGTTGGTTCCTCTAACCCTGTCTGTTGGTTCCTCTAACCCTGTCTGTTGGTTCCTCTAACCCTGTCTGTTGGTTCCTCTAACCCTGTCTGCTGGTTCCTCTAACCCTGTCTGTTGGTTCCTCTAACCCTGTCTGTTGGTTCCTCTAACCCTGTCTGTTGGTTCCTCTAACCCTGTCTGTTGGTTCCTCTAACCCTGTCTGTTGGTTCCTCTAACCCTGTCTGTTGGTTCCTCTAACCCTGTCTGCTGGTTCCTCTAACCCTGTCTGTTGGTTCCCTGTCTGTTGGTTCCTCTAACCCTGTCTGCTGGTTCCTCTAACCCTGTCTGTTGGTTCCTCTAACCCTGTCTGTTGGTTCCCCTAACCATGTCTTTTGGTTCCTCTAACCCTGTCTTTTGGTTCCTCTAACCCTGTCTGTTGGTTCCCTGTCTGTTGGTTCCTCTAACCCTGTCTGTTGGTTCCCCTAACCATGTCTGTTGGTTCCTCTAACCCTGTCTGCTGGTTCCTCTAACCCTGTCTGTTGGTTCCCTGTCTGTTGGTTCCTCTAACCCTGTCTGTTGGTTCCTCTAACCCTGTCTGTTGGTTCCTCTAACCCTGTCTGTTGGTTCCCCTAACCATGTCTGTTGGTTCCTCTAACCCTGTCTGTTGGTTCCTCTAACCCTGTCTGTTGGTTCCTCTAACCCTGTATGTTGGTTCCCTTTCTTCTGGTTCCTCTAACCCTGTCTGTTGGTTCCCTGTCTGCTGGTTCCTCTAACCCTGTCTGTTGGTTCCTCTAACCCTGTCTGTTGGTTCCTCTAACCCTGTCTGTTGGTTCCTCTAACCCTGTCTGTTGGTTCCCTGTCTGCTGGTTCCTCTAACCCTGTCTGTTGGTTCCTCTAACCCTGTCTGTTGGTTCCTCTAACCCTGTCTGTTGGTTCCCTGTCTGTTGGTTCCTCTAACCCTGTCTGTTGGTTCCCTGTCTGCTGGTTCCTCTAACCCTGTCTGTTGGTTCCTCTAACCCTGTCTGTTGGTTCCTCTAACCCTGTCTGTTGGTTCCCTGTCTGTTGGTTCCTCTAACCCTGTCTGTTGGTTCCCTGTCTGTTGGTTCCTCTAACCCTGTCTGTTGGTTCCTCTAACCCTGTCTGTTGGTTCCTCTAACCCTGTCTGTTGGTTCCTCTAACCCTGTCTGTTGGTTCCTCTAACCCTGTCTGTTGGTTCCCTGTCTGTTGGTTCCTCTAACCCTGTCTGTTGGTTCCTCTAACCCTGTCTGTTGGTTCCCTGTCTGTTGGTTCCTCTAACCCTGTCTGTTGGTCCCTCTAACCCTGTCTGTTGGTTCCTCTAACCCTGTCTGTTGGTTCCTCTAACCCTGTCTGTTGGTTCCTCTAACCCTGTCTGTTGGTTCCTCTAACCCTGTCTGTTGATTCCCTGTCTGTTGGTTCCTCTAACCCTGTCTGTTGGTTCCTCTAACCCTGTCTGTTGGTTCCTCTAACCCTGTCTGTTGGTTCCTCTAACCCTGTCTGTTGGTTCCTCTAACCCTGTCTGTTGGTTCCTCTAACCCTGTCTGTTGGTTCCTCTAACCCTGTCTGTTGGTTCCTCTAACCCTGTCTGCTGGTTCCCTGTCTGTTGGTTCCTCTAACCCTGTCTGCTGGTTCCTCTAACCCTGTCTGTTGGTTCCCCTAACCCTGTCTGTTGGTTCCCTGTCTGTTGGTTCCCTGTCTGTTGGTTCCCTGTCTGTTGGTTCCCTGTCTGTTGGTTCCCTGTCTGTTGGTTCCTCTAACCCTGTCTGTTGGTTCCTCTAACCCTGTCTGTTGGTTCCCTGTCTGTTGGTTCCCTGTCTGTTGGTTCCCTGTCTGTTGGTTCCTCTAACCCTGTCTGTTGGTTCCTCTAACCCTGTCTGCTGGTTCCTCTAACCCTGTCTGTTGGTTCCCCTAACCCTGTCTGTTGGTTCCCCTAACCCTGTCTGTTGGTTCCTTACCCTGTCTGTTGGTTCCTCTAACCCTGTCTGTTGGTTCCCTGTCTGTTGGTTCCTCTAACCCTGTCTGTTGGTTCCTCTAACCCTGTCTGTTGGTTCCTCTAACCCTGTCTGCTGGTTCCTCTAACCCTGTCTGTTGGTTCCTCTAACCCTGTCTGTTGGTTCCCTGTCTGTTGGTTCCTCTAACCCTGTCTGTTGGTTCCTCTAACCCTGTCTGTTGGTTCCTCTAACCCTGTCTGTTGGTTCCCTGTCTGTTGGTTCCTCTAACCCTGTCTGTTGGTTCCCTGTCTGTTGGTTCCTCTAACCCTGTCTGTTGGTTCCCTGTCTGTTGGTTCCTCTAACCCTGTCTGTTGGTTCCTCTAACCCTGTCTGCTGGTTCCTCTAACCCTGTCTGTTGGTTCCCTGTCTGTTGGTTCCTCTAACCCTGTCTGTTGGTTCCCTGTCTGTTGGTTCCTCTAACCCTGTCTGTTGGTTCCCTGTCTGTTGGTTCCTCTAACCCTGTCTGTTGGTTCCCTGTCTGTTGGTTCCTCTAACCCTGTCTGTTGGTTCCTCTAACCCTGTCTGTTGGTTCCCTGTCTGTTGGTTCCTCTAACCCTGTCTGTTGGTTCCCTGTCTGTTGGTTCCTCTAACCCTGTCTGTTGGTTCCCCTAACCCTGTCTGTTGGTTCCTCTATCCCTGTCTGTTGGTTCCTCTAACCCTGTCTGTTGGTTCCTCTAACCCTGTCTGTTGGTTCCTCTAACCCTGTCTGTTGGTTCCTCTAACCCTGTCTGTTGGTTCCTCTAACCCTGTCTGTTGGTTCCTCTAACCCTGTCTGTTGGTTCCTCTAACCCTGTCTGTTGGTTCCTCTAACCCTGTCTGTTGGTTCCTCTAACCCTGTCTGCTGGTTCCTCTAACCCTGTCTGTTGGTTCCTCTAACCCTGTCTGTTGGTTCCTCTAACCCTGTCTGTTGGTTCCTCTATCCCTGTCTGTTGGTTCCTCTAACCCTGTCTGTTGGTTCCTCTAACCCTGTCTGTTGGTTCCTCTAACCCTGTCTGTTGGTTCCTCTAACCCTGTCTGTTGGTTCCCTGTCTGTTGGTTCCTCTAACCCTGTCTGTTGGTTCCTCTAACCCTGTCTGTTGGTTCCTCTAACCCTGTCTGTTGGTTCCTCTAACCCTGTCTGTTGGTTCCTCTAACCCTGTCTGTTGGTTCCTCTAACCCTGTCTGTTGGTTCCCTGTCTTTTGGTTCCTCTTACCCTGTCTGTTGGTTCCTCTAACCCTGTCTGTTGGTTCCTCTAACCCTGTCTGTTGGTTCCTCTAACCCTGTCTGCTGGTTCCTCTAACCCTGTCTGTTGGTTCCTCTAACCCTGTCTGTTGGTTCCCTGTCTGCTGGTTCCTCTAACCCTGTCTGTTGGTTCCCTGTCTGTTGGTTCCTCTAACCCTGTCTGCTGGTTCCTCTAACCCTGTCTGTTGGTTCCCCTAACCCTGTCTGTTGGTTCCCTGTCTGCTGGTTCCTCTAACCCTGTCTGTTGGTTCCCTGTCTGTTGGTTCCTCTAACCCTGTCTGTTGGTTCCTCTAACCCTGTCTGTTGGTTCCTCTAACCCTGTCTGTTGGTTCCTCTAACCCTGTCTGTTGGTTCCTCTATCCCTGTCTGTTGGTTCCTCTAACCCTGTCTGTTGGTTCCTCTATCCCTGTCTGTTGGTTCCTCTATCCCTGTCTGTTGGTTCCTCTAACCCTGTCTGTTGGTTCCTCTAACCCTGTCTGTTGGTTCCTCTAACCCTGTCTGTTGGTTCCTCTAACCCTGTCTGTTGGTTCCCTGTCTTTTGGTTCCTCTTACCCTGTCTGTTGGTTCCTCTAACCCTGTCTGCTGGTTCCTCTAACCCTGTCTGTTGGTTCCTCTAACCCTGTCTGTTGGTTCCCTGTCTGTTGGTTCCTCTAACCCTGTCTGTTGGTTCCTCTAACCCTGTCTGTTGGTTCCTCTAACCCTGTCTGCTGGTTCCTCTAACCCTGTCTGTTGGTTCCTCTAACCCTGTCTGCTGGTTCCTCTAACCCTGTCTGTTGGTTCCTCTAACCCTGTCTGTTGGTTCCTCTAACCCTGTCTGTTGGTTCCTCTAACCCTGTCTGTTGGTTCCTCTAACCCTGTCTGTTGGTTCCTCTAACCCTGTCTGTTGGTTCCCTGTCTGTTGTTTCCTCTAACCCTGTCTGTTGGTTCCTCTAACCCTGTCTGTTGGTTCCTCTAACCCTGTCTGTTGGTTCCTCTAACCCTGTCTGTTGGTTCCTCTAACCCTGTCTGTTGGTTCCTCTAACCCTGTCTGTTGGTTCCTCTAACCCTGTCTGTTGGTTCCTCTAACCCTGTCTGTTGGTTCCTCTAACCATGTCTGTTGGTTCCTCTAACCTTGTCTGTTGGTTCCTCTAACCCTATCTGTTGGTTCCTCTAACCCTGTCTGTTGGTTCCCTGTCTGTTGGTTCCTCTAACCCTGTCTGTTGGTTCCTCTAACCCTGTCTGTTGGTTCCTCTAACCCTGTCTGTTGGTTCCTCTAACCCTGTCTGTTGGTTCCTCTAACCCTGTCTGTTGGTTCCTCTAACCCTGTCTGTTGGTTCCCCTAACCCTGTCTGTTGGTTCCTCTAACCCTGTCTGTTGGTTCCTCTAACCCTGTCTGTTGGTTCCTCTAACCCTGTCTGTTGGTTCCTCTAACCCTGTCTGTTGGTTCCTCTCACCCTGTCTGTTGGTTCCTCTAACCCTGTCTGTTGGTTCCCTGTCTGCTGGTTCCCCTAACCCTGTCTGTTGGTTCCTCTAACCCTGTCTGTTGGTTCCTCTAACCCTGTCTGTTGGTTCCTCTAACCCTGTCTGTTGGTTCCCTGTCTGTTGGTTCCTCTAACCCTGTCTGTTGGTTCCCTGTCTGCTGGTTCCTCTAACCCTGTCTGTTGGTTCCTCTAACCCTGTCTGCTGGTTCCTCTAACCCTGTCTGTTGGTCCCTCTAACCCTGTCTGTTGGTTCCTCTAACCCTGTCTGTTGGTTCCTCTAACCCTGTCTGTTGGTTCCTCTAACCCTGTCTGTTGGTTCCTCTAACCCTGTCTGTTGGTTCCCTGTCTGTTGGTTCCTCTAACCCTGTCTGTTGGTTCCTCTAACCCTGTCTGTTGGTTCCACTAACCCTGTCTGCTGGTTCCTCTAACCCTGTCTGTTGGTTCCTCTAACCCTGTCTGTTGGTTCCTCTAACCCTGTCTGTTGGTTCCACTGTCTGTTGGTTCCTCTAACCCTGTCTGTTGGTTCCTCTAACCCTGTCTGTTGGTTCCTCTAACCCTGTCTGCTGGTTCCTCTAACCCTGTCTGTTGGTTCCTCTAACCCTGTCTGTTGGTTCCCTGTCTGTTGGTTCCTCTAACCCTGTCTGTTGGTTCCTCTAACCCTGTCTGTTGGTTCCTCTAACCCTGTCTGCTGGTTCCTCTAACCCTGTCTGTTGGTTCCTCTAACCCTGTCTGTTGGTTCCTCTAACCCTGTCTGTTGGTTCCCTGTCTGTTGGTTCCCTGTCTGTTGGTTCCTCTAACCCTGTCTGTTGGTTCCTCTAACCCTGTCTGTTGGTTCCTCTAACCCTGTCTGTTGGTTCCCTGTCTGTTGGTTCCTCTAACCCTGTCTGTTGGTTCCTCTAACCCTGTCTGCTGGTTCCTCTAACCCTGTCTGTTGGTTCCTCTAACCCTGTCTGTTGGTTCCTCTAACCCTGTCTGTTGGTTCCTCTCGTCTGTTGGTTCCTCTAACCCTGTCTGTTGGTTCCTCTAACCCTGTCTGTTGGTTCCTCTAACCCTGTCTGTTGGTTCCTCTAACCCTGTCTGCTGGTTCCTCTAACCCTGTCTGTTGGTTCCTCTAACCCTGTCTGTTGGTTCCCTGTCTGTTGGTTCCCTGTCTGTTGGTTCCTCTAACCCTGTCTGTTGGTTCCCTGTCTGTTGGTTCCTCTAACCCTGTCTGTTGGTTCCTCTAACCCTGTCTGTTGGTTCCTCTAACCCTGTCTGTTGGTTCCTCTAACCCTGTCTGTTGGTTCCTCTAACCCTGTCTGCTGGTTCCTCTAACCCTGTCTGTTGGTTCCCTGTCTGTTGGTTCCTCTAACCCTGTCTGTTGGTTCCTCTAACCCTGTCTGTTGGTTCCTCTAACCCTGTCTGTTGGTTCCTCTAACCCTGTCTGTTGGTTCCTCTAACCCTGTCTGTTGGTTCCTCTAACCCTGTCTGTTGGTTCCTCTAACCCTGTCTGTTGGTTCCCCTAACCCTGTCTGTTGGTTCCCTGTCTGTTGGTTCCTCTAACCCTGTCTGTTGGTTCCTCTAACCCTGTCTGTTGGTTCCTCTAACCCTGTCTGTTGGTTCCTCTAACCCTGTCTGTTGGTTCCCCTAACCCTGTCTGTTGGTTCCTCTAACCCTGTCTGCTGGTTCCTCTAACCCTGTCTGTTGGTTCCCCTAACCCTGTCTGTTGGTTCCCTGTCTGCTGGTTCCTCTAACCCTGTCTGTTGGTTCCCCTAACCCTGTCTGTTGGTTCCTCACCCTGTCTGTTGGTTCCTCTAACCCTGTCTGTTGGTTCCTCTAACCCTGTCTGCTGGTTCCTCTAACTCTGTCTGTTGGTTCCCTGTCTGTTGGTTCCTCTAACCCTGTCTGTTGGTTCCCTGTCTGTTGGTTCCTCTAACCCTGTCTGTTGGTTCCTCTAACCCTGTCTGTTGGTTCCTCTAACCCTGTCTGTTGGTTCCTCTAACCCTGTCTGTTGGTTCCTCTAACCCTGTCTGTTGGTTCCTCTAACCCTGTCTGTTGGTTCCTCTAACCCTGTCTGTTGGTTCCTCTAACCCTGTCTGTTGGTTCCTCTAACCCTGTCTGCTGGTTCCTCTAACCCTGTCTGTTGGTTCCCTGTCTGCTGGTTCCTCTAACCCTGTCTGTTGGTTCCCTGTCTGTTGGTTCCCTGTCTGCTGGTTCCTCTAACCATGTATGTTGGTTCCTCTAACCCTGTCTGTTGGTTCCCTGTCTGTTGGTTCCTCTAACCCTGTCTGTTGGTTCCTCTAACCCTGTCTGTTGGTTCCTCTAACCCTGTCTGTTGGTTCCCTGTCTGTTGGTTCCTCTAACCCTGTCTGTTGGTTCCTCTAACCCTGTCTGCTGGTTCCCTGTCTGTTGGTTCCCTGTCTGTTGGTTCCTCTAACCCTGTCTGTTGGTTCCCTGTCTGTTGGTTCCCTGTCTGTTGGTTCCTCTAACCCTGTCTGTTGGTTCCTCTAACCCTGTCTGTTGGTTCCTCTAACCCTGTCTGTTGGTTCCTCTAACCCTGTCTGTTGGTTCCTCTAACCCTGTCTGTTGGTTCCTCTAACCCTGTCTGTTGGTTCCTCTATCCCTGTCTGTTGGTTCCCCTAACCCTGTCTGTTGGTTCCTCTAACCCTGTCTGTTGGTTCCTCTAACCCTGTCTGTTGGTTCCTCTAACCCTGTCTGTTGGTTCCTCTAACCCTGTCTGCTGGTTCCTCTAACCCTGTCTGTTGGTTCCTCTAACCCTGTCTGTTGGTTCCTCTAACCCTGTCTGTTGGTTCCTCTAACCCTGTCTGTTGGTTCCTCTAACACTGTCTGCTGGTTCCCTGTCTGTTGGTTCCCTGTCTGTTGGTTCCTCTAACCCTGTCTGTTGGTTCCCTGTCTGTTGGTTCCCTGTCTGTTGGTTCCTCTAACCCTGTCTGTTGGTTCCCTGTCTGTTGGTTCCTCTAACCCTGTCTGTTGGTTCCTCTAACCCTGTCTGTTGGTTCCTCTAATCCTGTCTGTTGGTTCCTCTAACCCTGTCTGTTGGTTCCTCTAACCCTGTCTGCTGGTTCCTCTAACCCTGTCTGTTGGTTCCCTGTCTGTTGGTTCCTCTAACCCTGTCTGTTGGTTCCTCTAACCCTGTCTGTTGGTTCCTCTAACCCTGTCTGTTGGTTCCTCTAACCCTGTCTGTTGGTTCCTCTAACCCTGTCTGTTGGTTCCTCTAACCCTGTCTGTTGGTTCCTCTAACCCTGTCTGTTGGTTCCCCTAACCCTGTCTGTTGGTTCCCTGTCTGCTGGTTCCTCTAACCCTGTCTGTTGGTTCCCTGTCTGTTGGTTCCTCTAACCCTGTCTGTTGGTTCCTCTAACCCTGTCTGTTGGTTCCTCTAACCCTGTCTGTTGGTTCCTCTAACCCTGTCTGTTGGTTCCCCTAACCCTGTCTGTTGGTTCCTCTAACCCTGTCTGCTGGTTCCTCTAACCCTGTCTGTTGGTTCCCCTAACCCTGTCTGTTGGTTCCCTGTCTGCTGGTTCCTCTAACCCTGTCTGTTGGTTCCCCTAACCCTGTCTGTTGGTTCCCTGTCTGCTGGTTCCTCTAACCCTGTCTGTTGGTTCCTCTAACCCTGTCTGTTGGTTCCTCTAACCCTGTCTGCTGGTTCCTCTAACTCTGTCTGTTGGTTCCCTGTCTGTTGGTTCCTCTAACCCTGTCTGTTGGTTCCCTGTCTGTTGGTTCCTCTAACCCTGTCTGTTGGTTCCTCTAACCTTGTCTGTTGGTTCCTCTAACCCTGTCTGTTGGTTCCTCTAACCCTGTCTGTTGGTTCCCCTAACCCTGTCTGTTGGTTCCTCTAACCCTGTCTGTTGGTTCCCTGTCTGTTGGTTCCTCTAACCCTGTCTGTTGGTTCCCTGTCTGTTGGTTCCTCTAACCCTGTCTGTTGGTTCCCTGTCTGTTGGTTCCCTGTCTGTTGGTTCCTCTAACCCTGTCTGTTGGTTCCCCTAACCCTGTCTGTTGGTTCCTCTAACCCTGTCTGTTGGTTCCCCTAACCCTGTCTGTTGGTTCCTCTAACCCTGTCTGTTGGTTCCCTGTCTGTTGGTTCCTCTAACCCTGTCTGTTGGTTCCCTGTCTGTTGGTTCCTCTAACCCTGTCTGTTGGTTCCTCTAACCCTGTCTGTTGGTTCCCTGTCTGTTGGTTCCTCTAACCCTGTCTGTTGGTTCCTCTAACCCTGTCTGTTGGTTCCTCTAACCCTGTCTGTTGGTTCCTCTAACCCTGTCTGTTGGTTCCTCTAACCCTGTCTGTTGGTTCCCTGTCTGTTGGTTCCTCTAACCCTGTCTGTTGGTTCCCTGTCTGTTGGTTCCTCTAACCCTGTCTGTTGGTTCCCTGTCTGCTGGTTCCTCTAACCCTGTCTGTTGGTTCCCCTAACCCTGTCTGTTGGTTCCTCTAACCCTGTCTGTTGGTTCCTCTAACCCTGTCTGTTGGTTCCTCTAACCCTGTCTGTTGGTTCCTCTAACCCTGTCTGTTGGTTCCTCTAACCCTGTCTGTTGGTTCCTCTAACCCTGTCTGTTGGTTCCTCTAACCCTGTCTGTTGGTTCCTCTAACCCTGTCTGTTGGTTCATCTAACCCTGTCTGTTGGTTCCTCTAACCCTGTCTGTTGGTTCCTCTAACCCTGTCTGTTGGTTCATCTAACCCTGTCTGTTGGTTCCTCTAACCCTGTCTGTTGGTTCCTCTAACCCTGTCTGTTGGTTCCTCTAACCCTGTCTGTTGGTTCCTCTAACCCTGTCTGTTGGTTCCTCTAACCCTGTCTGTTGGTTCCTCTAACCCTGTCTGTTGGTTCCTCTAACCCTGTCTGTTGGTTCCTCTAACCCTGTCTGTTGGTTCCCTGTCTGTTGGTTCCTCTAACCCTGTCTGTTGGTTCCTCTAACCCTGTCTGTTGGTTCCTCTAACCCTGTCTGTTGGTTCCTCTAACCCTGTCTGTTGGTTCCTCTAACCCTGTCTGTTGGTTCCTCTAACCCTGTCTGTTGGTTCCTCTAACCCTGTCTGTTGGTTCCTCTAACCCTGTCTGTTGGTTCCCTGTCTGTTGGTTCCTCTAACCCTGTCTGTTGGTTCCTCTAACCCTGTCTGTTGGTTCCTCTAACCCTGTCTGTTGGTTCCTCTAACCCTGTCTGTTGGTTCCTCTAATCCTGTCTGTTGGTTCCTCTAACCCTGTCTGTTGATTCCCTGTCTGCTGGTTCCTCTAACAGCTGATTGGACAGTGAGGAGGAGACAGCTGATTGGCCAGTGAGGGAAGACAGCTGATTGGAGAGAGAGGAGGAGTGTCTGACCTTTGACCCTCTCCCCACGATGCAGGCTAATCTCTCCGGGACCCTGCGGTGTGTGAGAGCGTGTAGCGATGAACGTTCTCCCCGGCACGGCGCTGTACAGCCTACGTTTCCCACGCTGCACTGGGCTGGGGGGAGATGGGGGCGGACTGGGGTCCCTCTGTAGCCTGCCACTGGGGCTATACACACACACACACCACATAGGCATGCACACATGCAAACACAGACATACACACACAAACAAGCACACAGGCAGGTGAGTGTCTCTGTCTGTCTGTCTGTCTGTCTGTCTGTCTGTCTGTCTGTCTGTCTGTCTGTCTGTGTCTGTGTGTCTGTCTGTCTGTCTGTCTGTCTGTCTGTCTGTCTGTCTGTGTGTCTGTATCTGTCTATCTGTCTGTGTATCTGTGTGTCTGTTTGTCTATCTGTCTGTGTGGCTCTGTCTGTCTGTCTGTCTGTCTGTGTGTCTGTATCTGTGTGTCTGTCTGTCTGTCTTTCTGTGTGGCTCTGTCTGTCTGTCTGTCTGTCTGTCTGTCTGTCTGTCTGTCTGTCTGTCTGTCTGTCTGTCTGTCTGTCTGTCTGTACCTGAGGCGCCGTGTCTGTCTGCGAAGGCTGTGTGTGTCTGTCCGTCTGTCCGTCTGCCGGTTGGAAGTTTGCGTGTTCTCCAGGCTGTGGAGGGAGGGGCCAGGAGAAGAAGAGGCGGGGCTTTCAAGAGCGTTGTCGCTGGCTGAGCGAATCAGATAACGGGGAGATGACAAGCCACACCCACCAACATTACTGGCCCCACCCAGACGTCGGCGCTTTGAGGAATAGGAAGGGCTCTCTCTGAAAGGCACTGAGACACAGAGCAACAAGGTTACACACATCGACATGGTCAAACACACACAGACACTAACACACAGGGTCGTGGATGGACTCACCTACGTCTGAGGCCTTATGGATCTTAATGATCTCTGCCAGGTCAAAATTCCCAGCAATGATGGCCACCTACACATACACACACACTTTACATGTCTATTTGGAACCACAGTGAAGCATTGTCAGAAAAAAGCATTCAAACTATACCACGTCACACTGCATTCTGTGTTGTAGTTCATTACCTGAAAAGCTGTCTGGTTGTTGTAGTTCTTAATGTCTTTATTCGCTCCTCTGAACAGCAGAACTCTGGCACAGCCGTCCTGAGAAAGGAAACATCACAGTCACAGTCACACATAACAACCCTGCTTACCTGGTTGTATAGACCACAGGTGTAGTGTTACCTGGTTGTATAGAACACAGGTGTAGTGTTACCTGGTTGTATAGACCACAGGTGTAGTGTTACCTGGTTATATAGAACACACAGGTGTAGTGTTACCTGGTTGTATAGACCACAGGTGTAGTGTTACCTGGTTGTATAGACCACAGGTGTAGTGTTACCTGGTTGTATAGACCACAGGTGTAGTGTTACCTGGTTGTATAGAACACACAGGTGTAGTGTTACCTGGTTGTATAGACCACAGGTGTAGTGTCACCTGGTTGTATAGACCACACAGGTGTAGTGTTACCTGGTTGTATAGACCACAGGTGTAGTGTTACCTGGTTGTATAGAACACACAGGTGTAGTGTTACCTGGTTGTATAGACCACACAGGTGTAGTGTTACCTGGTTGTATAGACCACACAGGTGTAGTGTTACCTGGTTGTATAGACCACAGGTGTAGTGTTACCTGGTTGTATAGACCACAGGTGTAGTGTTACCTGGTTGTATAGACCACAGGTGTAGTGTTACCTGGTTGTATAGACCACAGGTGTAGTGTTACCTGGTTGTATAGACCACAGGTGTAGTGTTACCTGGTTGTATAGACCACACAGGTGTAGTGTTACCTGGTTGTATAGAACACACAGGTGTAGTGTTACCTGGTTGTATAGACCACAGGTGTAGTGTTACCTGGTTGTATAGACCACAGGTGTAGTGTTACCTGGTTGTATAGAACACACAGGTGTAGTGTTACCTGGTTGTATAGACCACAGGTGTAGTGTTACCTGGTTGTATAGACCACAGGTGTAGTGTTACCTGGTTGTATAGAACACAGGTGTAGTGTTACCTGGTTGTATAGAACACACAGGTGTAGTGTTACCTGGTTGTATAGACCACAGGTGTAGTGTTACCTGGTTGTATAGACCACAGGTGTAGTGTTACCTGGTTGTATAGACCACACAGGTGTAGTGTTACCTGGTTGTATAGACCACACAGGTGTAGTGTTACCTGGTTGTATAGACCACAGGTGTAGTGTTACCTGGTTGTATCGAACACACAGGTGTAGTGTTACCTGGTTGTATAGAACACACAGGTGTAGTGTTACCTGGTTGTATAGAACACACAGGTGTAGTGTTACCTGGTTGTATAGACCACACAGGTGCAGGGCAGTGTTTCCTGAGGCATTCTGGGAGCTCATGTCGGCTCCGTAAAACAGCAGATGTTCCAGGTGCTGTACGTTCCCATGACGACATGCCTGGAAAGAAACAACACGTCACATGCATGTTACCATGACGAAACGCCTGGAGAGAAATAACACGTCACATAAATGTTACCATGACAACACGCCTAGAGAGAAACAACACGTCACATAGATGTTCCTATTTTCCCTTTTTTTTTTGTAGACAACAGGTTGAGAAAGCCTATTGATTAAATTGATACTTCTGGAATTTGGCAATGAGGTCTTTTACGTAATTCCCCAGAGTCAGATGAACTTACCATTTTTATGTCTCTGCGTGAGGTTTGTAATATGTCACTTTTTGGGTGACCCGACCAAATTCATATAGAAATATGAGTTATAGATCTGTCATTAATTTACTTTCGGTTTGTACACCAGCTTCAAACAGGTGAAAATACAATATTTTTGAAGGGATATTTCACTGCAATTTAGATAGTACATTTATTCTCTACACCAGTGGTCACCAACAGGTTAATCGCGATCGACTGGTCGATCTCCAAGGCATTCCTAGTTTTATTTTAGTTTTTTCTTGCACTGTTGGCGGTAGGTTCACTTGATTCAGCAGCCCTAGCGTCGGTAAGGCAAAGTGGCCAATCAGATAGCTCAGATTTCCTCGAGCCATTGACTGTAAAAAGAAGCCTTAAGCGCACGGCAAAGATGATACTGTGAGATTTAAAAAGAGAGAGACTCAACGAATCCAGCAAAGAGCTGCTGTTTTTATGTGTAAGTTCATATTTAAGTTGTTATACAGCACTGTCAACACTTTGTTCAACACCTTTATAAGCCATAAAATGCGCATTCTCCCAACTTCCACACGCTAAAACCAGCACTGCAGCTGCAATGAATTAGTATAGCAAAGTGGTCCGATAAGTTTGTGTTGTTATTAGAGGCTTTTGTCTTTTTTCTACCCCCATTTCATGATATTACGATCTTGTCTCATCGCTGCAACTCCCCAACGGGCTCGGGAGAGGCGAAGGTCGAGTCATGCGTCCTCCGAAACATGACCCGTTAACACCCGCCCGCTTAACCTGGAAGCCAGCCACACCAATGTGTCGGAGGAAACACCATCCAACTGACAACCGGAGTCAGCCTGCAGGCGCCCAACCCGCCACAAGGAGTCGCTAGAGCACGATGAGCCACTATAGCCTCTGGTTTGGGGTCGGGATTGATTAGGGAGGTCACAGCGCCACTGAAGATGAAGACGCAGAAGGGTCATGAGGAGACTATACAGTTGTATTTAATTGACTCTCCTGCGTTTCCTGTGGTGTTGGGGCTTCCCTGGTTAACATCTCATGACCCCAACATTTCATGGCAACAGAGGGCTCTCAAGGGATGGTCTGATCAGTGTGTCGGGCGGTGTATAGGTGTTTCCGTAGGGGCGACAACGGTGGAAAGTCCGAACCAAATGCCCGCACTGCACATTCCTCCTGAGTATACAGATTTGGCACTCGCCTTCAGTAAGAAGAGGGCGACTCAATTACCACCTCATAGACAGGGGGATTGTGCGATAGACCTCCAGGCAGGCGCTGCGCTCCCTCGTAGCCATGTGTATCCTCTGTCTCAGGAGGAGACGGCCGCTATGGAGACATACATCACCGAATCCTTGAGACAGGGATACATACGGCCGTCCACTTCCCCTGCGTCCTCGAGTTTCTTTTTTGTGAAGAAGAAGGATGGGGGTTTACGCCCGTGTATTGATTACCGTGGTCTCAATCAGATCACTATTAAATACAGCTATCCTCTCCCTCTGATTGCTAGTATGACGGAGTCATTACACGGGGCGCGCTTCTTCACAAAATTGGATCTCAGGAGCGCTTACAACCTGGTGCGCATTCGGGAAGGAGATGAGTGGAAGACAGCATTCAGTACCACCTCGGGTCACTATGAGTACCTCGTCATGCCATACGGTCTAATGAATGCTCCTTCAGTCTTCCAATCATTTGTGGACGAGATTTTCCGGGATTTGCATGGACGGGGGGTAGTGGTGTATATTGATGACATCCTGATATACTCTGCTACACGTACCGAGCATGTGTCCCTGGTACGTCGGGTGCTGGGTAGACTGTTGGAGCATTACCTGTATGTGAAGGCAGAGAAATGTCTGTTTTTCCAGGAGTCCATCTCCTTCCTGGGACACCGGTTGTCTGCGTCAGGGGTGGAGATGGAGGTTGACCGCGTTTCAGCCGTGCGTAATTGGCAGACTCCCACTACGGTAAAGGAGGTGCAGCGTTTTTTGGGTTTTGCCAATTACTACCGGAGGTTTATCCGGGGTTTTGGACAGGTAGCAGCTCCCATTACCTCCCTGCTAAAGGGGGGCCCGGTGCGTTTGCAGTGGTCGGCTGAGGCGGACAGGGCGTTTAGTCATTTGAAGGACCTGTTCACCTCGGCTCCGGTGCTGGCACATCCGGATCCCTCTTTGGCGTTCCAAGTGGAGGTGGATGCGTCCGAGGCGGGGATCGGTGCTATACTGTCTCAGCGCTCGGGCACGCCTCCAAAACTCCGCCCCTGTGCTTTCTATTCCAAGAAGCTCAGTCCGGCGGAACGCAATTATGACGTGGGGGACAGGGAGCTGCTAGCGGTGGTCCACACCCTGAAGGTGTGGAGACATTGGCTTGAGGGGGCTAACCACCCTTTTCTCATTCTGACTGACCATCGTGACCTGGAGTACATCCGGGCAGCGAGGAGACTGAACCCTCGTCAGGCTAGGTGGGCCATGTTTCTTGCCCGGTTTGTATTTAAGATCACTTATATCCCAGGGTCACAGAACGCTAAGGCAGACGCCCTGTCCCGACGATATGACACAGAGGAGAGGTCCATTGAGCCCACTCCCATACTACCGGAGTCTTGTCTAGTGGCACCGGTGGTGTGGGAGGTCGACACGGAAATCGAGCGGGCGTTACGTACCGACCCTTCTCCCCCAGAGTGTCCAGAGGGACGGAGGTACGTACCGCTCGAGGTCCGTGACCGACTGATTTATTGGGCTCACACGTCACCCTCCTCTGGTCATCCTGGTATTGGTCAGACGGTGCACTGTCTTAGCGGGAAGTACTGGTGGCCCACCTTAGCCAGGGACGTGAGGGTTTACGTTTCTTCCTGCTCGGTGTGCGCCCAGTGTAAGGCGCCTAGACACCTGCCCAGAGGGAAGTTACAACCCCTACCCGTTCCACAACGGCCGTGGTCTCACCTGTTGGTGGATTTTGTCACGGACCTTCCCCCCTCCCAGGGGAATACCACGATCTTGGTCGTTGTGGATCGGTTTTCTAAGGCCTGCCGTCTCATCCCTATGCCAGGTCTTCCTACAGCCCTACAAACAGCCGAGGCCCTGTTTACTCACGTTTTCCGGCACTACGGGGTGCCTGAGGACATAGTGTCTGATCGGGGTCCCCAGTTCACCTCTAGAGTTTGGAGGGCGTTTATGGAACGTTTGGGGGTCTCGATCAGCCTTACCTCTGGTTTTCACCCCGAGAGTAATGGGCAGGTGGAGAGAGTAAACCAGGATGTGGGTAGGTTTCTGAGGTCCTATTGCCAGGACCAGCAGGAGGAGTGGTCGGGGTATATTCCCTGGGCAGAGATAGCCCAAAACTCACTCCGCCACTCCTCCACTAATCAGTGTGTGTTGGGCTATCAGCCGGTTCTGGCACCCTGGCATCAGAGCCAGATCGAGGCCCCTGCGGTGGATGAACGGTTTCGGCGCTCGGAGGAGACATGGAACGCTGCGCATGTCCATCTGCAGCGGACCATCAGACGGCAAAAGGCGAGCGCCGATCGCCACCACAGTGAGGGTCCGGTTTATGCACCGGGAGATCGGGTCTGGCTCTCGACCCGAAACCTGCCCCTTCACCTGCCCTGCCGGAAGCTGGGTCGGCGGTTTGTGGGGCCATTTAAAGTCCTGAGGAGATTGAACGAGGTATGTTATAGGTTAAAACTGCCTATTAATTATCGCATTAACCCCTCGTTCCATGTGTCTCTCCTCAGGCCAGTGGTAGCTGGTCCACTCCAGGAGAATGAGATACGAGAGGCCCCTCCGCCCCCACTAGACATCGAAGGGGCTCCGGCGTACTCAGTCCGTTCCATCGTGGATTCGAGGCGTCGGATGGGGGGTCTGCAGTATCTCGTGGAATGGAAGGGGTACGGTCCGGAGGAACGGTGCTGGGTCCCTAGGAGGGACATCCTAGATCCCTCCCTGTTGACAGAGTTCCACCGGAGTCATCCGACTCGCCCTGCTCCGCGTCCTCCTGGCCGTCCCCGAGGCCGGGGTCGGCGCACGGCTGGAGCCGCGCGTCAAGGGGGGGGTACTGTCACGGATTCTGCCGAGGCTGCTCCTCCTCCTTGCTCGGGCAGGCATCGGTGTTCGTCGTCCCCGGAGTACTAGCTACTGCCGATCGATATTATCGGTGTCTGTCTAGTCTTGTCTGTATTGTTTACACCTGTTCATCATTATGTTTGATTGTTGCCCTAGAATTACCCCTGTCTCTCATCGTTATCTTGTGTGTGATTGTTTCCCTTCACGTATGTCGTTTGTGAGCGGGTTATTTCCTCCCTGTGTGGAGTTATTCTGTGTTCATCTTTTCAATATGGGATTAAAGTACGTTTCCGAGAGTTCCGTGTCCTGCGCCTGACTTCTTCAACCGCATCTCACTGACAGCCGTGACATGAGGTTTGTGCAGTAGGCTATAGGCCCAGTACATTATCACTGGATATTGGCTACGCTTTAATTGACCTGCCAATGTTGTTCTTCTCAGACCATTTAGACATTGGTAATAGATCATTTGTTGTATTACTTGTAAGGCACAGCTAAGTGAGCAGCGGTGAGGCTGACTGATGGCCTGTATCTGATGGTCAGTCTGAGGGGAGAGAGGGAGCAGCGGTGAGGCTGACTGATGACCTGATGGTCAGTCTGAGGGGAGAGAGGGAGCAGCGGTGAGGCTGACTGATGGCCTGATGGTCAGTCTGAGGGGAGAGAGGGAGCAGCGGTGAGGCTGACTGATGGCCTGATGGTCAGTCTGAGGGGAGGGAGGGAGCAGCGGTGAGGCTGACTGATGGCCTGCATCTGATGGTCAGTCTGAGGGAGAGAGAGGAGCAGCGGTGAGGCTGACTGATGGCCTGCATCTGATGGTCAGTCTGAGGGGGAAGGGAGCAGCGGTGAGGCTGCCTGATGGCCTGCATCTGATGGTCAGTCTGAGGGGAGAGAGGGAGCAGCGGTGAGGCTGACTGATGGCCTGCATCTGATGGTCAGTCTGAGGGGGAGAGGGAGCAGCGGTGAGGCTGACTGATGGCCTGCATCTGATGGTCAGTCTGAGGGGAGAGGGAGCAGCGGTGAGGCTGCCTGATGGCCTGCATCTGATGGTCAGTCTGAGGGGAGAGAGGGAGCAGCGGTGAGGCTGACTGATGGCCTGCATCTGATGGTCAGTCTGAGGGGAGAGAGGGAGCAGCGGTGAGGCTGACTGATGGCCTGATCTGATGGTCAGTCTGAGGGGAGAGAGAGGGAGCAGCGGTGAGGCTGACTGATGGCCTGCATCTGATGGTCAGTCTGAGGGGAGAGAGGGAGCAGCGGTGAGGCTGACTGATGGCCTGCATCTGATGGTCAGTCTGAGGGGAGAGAGGGAGCAGCGGTGAGGCTGACTGTGGCCTGCTCTGATGGTCAGTCTGAGGGGAGAGAGGGAGCAGCGGTGAGGCTGACTGATGGCCTGCATCTGATGGTCAGTCTGAGGGGAGAGGGAGGGAGCAGCGGTGAGGCTGACTGATGGCCTGCATCTGATGGTCAGTCTGAGGGGAGGGAGGGAGCAGCGGTGAGGCTGACTGATGGCCTGATGGTCAGTCTGAGGGGAGAGAGGGAGCAGCGGTGAGGCTGACTGATGGCCTGCATCTGATGGTCAGTCTGAGGGGAGAGAGGGAGCAGCGGTGAGGCTGACTGATGGCCTGATGGTCAGTCTGAGGGGAGAGAGGGAGCAGCGGTGAGGCTGACTGATGGCCTGATGGTCAGTCTGAGGGGAGAGAGGGAGCAGCGGTGAGGCTGACTGATGGCCTGATGGTCAGTCTGAGGGGAGAGAGGGAGCAGCGGTGAGGCTGACTGATGGCCTGATGGTCAGTCTGAGGGGAGAGAGGGAGCAGCGGTGAGGCTGACTGATGGCCTGCATCTGATGGTCAGTCTGAGGGGAGAGAGGGAGCAGCGGTGAGGCTGCCTGATGGCCTGCATCTGATGGTCAGTCTGAGGGGAGAGAGGGAGCAGCGGTGAGGCTGACTGATGGCCTGCATCTGATGGTCAGTCTGAGGGGAGAGAGGGAGCAGCGGTGAGGCTGCCTGATGGCCTGCATCTGATGGTCAGTCTGAGGGGAGAGAGGGAGCAGCGGTGAGGCTGCCTGATGGCCTGCATCTGATGGTCAGTCTGAGGGGAGGGAGGAGCAGCGGTGAGGCTGCCTGATGGCCTGCATCTGATGGTCAGTCTGAGGGGAGAGAGGGAGCAGCGGTGAGGCTGCCTGATGGCCTGCATCTGATGGTCAGTCTGAGGGGAGAGAGGGAGCAGCGGTGAGGCTGACTGATGGCCTGATGGTCAGTCTGAGGGGAGGGAGGGAGCAGTGGTGAGGCTGACTGATGGCCTGCATCTGATGGTCAGTCTGAGGGGAGAGAGGGAGCAGCGGTGAGGCTGACTGATGGCCTGATGGTCAGTCTGAGGGGAGAAGGAGCAGCGGTGAGGCTGACTGATGGCCTGCATCTGATGGTCAGTCTGAGGGGAGGGAGCAGCGGTGAGGCTGACTGATGGCCTGCATCTGATGGTCAGTCTGAGGGGAGAGAGGGAGCAGCGGTGAGGCTGACTGATGGCCTGATGGTCAGTCTGAGGGGAGAGAGGGAGCAGCGGTGAGGCTGACTGATGGCCTGCATCTGATGGTCAGTCTGAGGGGAGAGAGGGAGCAGCGGTGAGGCTGACTGATGGCCTGTCATGGTCAGTCTGAGGGGAGAGAGGGAGCAGCGGTGAGGCTGACTGATGGCCTGTATGGTCAGTCTGAGGGGAGAGAGGGAGCAGCGGTGAGGCTGACTGATGGCCTGCATCTGATGGTCAGTCTGAGGGGAGAGAGGGAGCAGCGGTGAGGCTGACTGATGGCCTGATGGTCAGTCTGAGGGGAGAGAGGGAGCAGCGGTGAGGCTGCCTGATGGCCTGCATCTGATGGTCAGTCTGAGGGGAGAGAGGGAGCAGCGGTGAGGCTGCCTGATGGCCTGATGGTCAGTCTGAGGGGAGAGAGGGAGCAGCGGTGAGGCTGACTGATGGCCTGATGGTCAGTCTGAGGGGAGAGAGGGAGCAGCGGTGAGGCTGACTGATGGCCTGCATCTGATGGTCAGTCTGAGGGGAGAGAGGGAGCAGCGGTGAGGCTGACTGATGGCCTGCATCTGATGGTCAGTCTGAGGGGAGAGAGGGAGCAGCGGTGAGGCTGCCTGATGGCCTGATGGTCAGTCTGAGGGGAGAGAGGGAGCAGCGGTGAGGCTGACTGATGGCCTGCATCTGATGGTCAGTCTGAGGGGAGAGAGGGAGCAGCGGTGAGGCTGCCTGATGGCCTGCATCTGATGGTCAGTCTGAGGGGAGAGAGGGAGCAGCGGTGAGGCTGACTGATGGCCTGATGGTCAGTCTGAGGGGAGAGAGGGAGCAGCGGTGAGGCTGACTGATGGCCTGATGGTCAGTCTGAGGGGGAGAGAGGAGCAGCGGTGAGGCTGCCTGATGGC
This sequence comes from Coregonus clupeaformis, assembly GCF_020615455.1. Taxonomy (NCBI): domain Eukaryota; kingdom Metazoa; phylum Chordata; class Actinopteri; order Salmoniformes; family Salmonidae; genus Coregonus; species Coregonus clupeaformis. The sequence goes on along the minus strand of NC_059219.1, from coordinate 23,470,604 downwards.
CTGTGATGGTCAGTCTGAGGGGAGAGGGAGCAGCGGTGAGGCTGACTGATGGCCTGCATCTGATGGTCAGTCTGAGGGGAGAGAGGGAGCAGCGGTGAGGCTGCCTGATGGCCTGATGGTCAGTCTGAGGGGAGAGAGGGAGCAGCGGTGAGGCTGACTGATGACCTGCTCTGATGGTCAGTCTGAGGGGGAGAGAGGAGCAGCGGTGAGGCTGCCTGATGGCCTGCATGGTCAGTCTGAGGGGAGAGAGGGAGCAGCGGTGAGGCTGACTGATGGCCTGATGGTCAGTCTGAGGGGAGAGAGGGAGCAGCGGTGAGGCTGACTGATGACCTGCATCTGATGGTCAGTCTGAGGGGAGGGAGGGAGCAGCGGTGAGGCTGCCTGATGGCCTGCATCTGATGGTCAGTCTGAGGGGAGAGAGGGAGCAGCGGTGAGGCTGACTGATGGCCTGATGGTCAGTCTGAGGGGAGAGAGGGAGCAGCGGTGAGGCTGACTGATGGCCTGCATCTGATGGTCAGTCTGAGGGGAGAGAGGGAGCAGCGGTGAGGCTGCCTGATGGCCTGCTATGGTCAGTCTGAGGGGGAGAGGGAGCAGCGGTGAGGCTGACTGATGCGCCTGATGGTCAGTCTGAGGGAGAGAGGGAGCAGCGGTGAGGCTGACTGATGGCCTGCTCTGATGGTCAGTCTGAGGGGAGAGAGGGAGCAGCGGTGAGGCTGACTGATGGCCTGCTCGATGGTCAGTCTGAGGGGAGAGAGGGAGCAGCGGTGAGGCTGACTGATGGCCTGTCATGGTCAGTCTGAGGGGAGAGAGGGAGCAGCGGTGAGGCTGACTGATGGCCTGTCATGGTCAGTCTGAGGGGAGAGAGGGAGCAGCGCTGAGGCTGACTGATGGCCTGATGGTCAGTCTGAGGGGAGAGAGGGAGCAGCGGTGAGGCTGCCTGATGGCCTGATGGTCAGTCTGAGGGGAGGGAGGGAGCAGCGGTGAGGCTGACTGATGGCCTGATGGTCAGTCTGAGGGGAGAGAGGGAGCAGCGGTGAGGCTGACTGATGGCCTGCATCTGATGGTCAGTCTGAGGGGAGAGAGGGAGCAGCGGTGAGGCTGCCTCTCAGCCGACTCATCGTCCCTCCTCTCTCCCTCCCTCCGCTGAGAAAAGGGGACACAGTCTTCCAGTTGATGGCAAAACTCAAGTCGCACTGCATTATTTCTGCCTCATGCACTAATTCATGTTGTTACTCCTATGAGCAGAGAAAGTGAAATATTCCTTCATTAAAAAAGACAAAAGCCTCTAATAACAACACAAGCTGCCAATGACTGGAACCAATTGCAAAAATCTCTGAAGTTGGAGACTCTTATCTCCCTCACTAAATGTAAGCGTCAGTTGTCAGAGCAGCTTACCGATCACTGCACCTGTACACAGCCCATCTGAAATTAGCCCGCCCAACTACCTCATCCCCATATTGTTATTTATTTTGCTCATTTGCACCCCAGTATCTCTATTTGCACATCATCTTTTGCACATCTATCATTCCAGTGTTAATACTAATTGTAATTATTTTGCACTATGGCCTATTTATTGCCTTACCTCCATAACTTACTACATTCGCACACACTGTATATATATTTTCTGTTGTATTTTTTGACTTTATGTTTTGTTTTACCCCATATGTAACTCTGTGTTGTTGTTTTTATCGCACTGCTTTGCTTTATCTTGGCCAGGTCGCAGTTGTAAATGAGAACGTGTTCTCAACTGGCTTACCTGGTTAAATAAAAAATAAATAAAATAAAAAAGCTTATCGGACCACTTTGCTATACTCAGTCATTGCAGCTGCAGTGCTGGTTTTAGCGTGTGGAAGTTGGGAGAATGCGCATTTTATGGCTTATAAAGGTGTTGAACAAAGTGTTGACAGTGCTGAATAACAACTTAAAAATGAATTTACACATAAAAACAGCAGCTCTTTGCTGGATTCGTTGAGTCTCTCTAGTCATGGTTTTACATGTTTTTAATTCTGACAGTATCATCTTTGCTGTGCGCTCGAGACTTCTTTTTACAGTCTATGACTCGAGGAAACTGTGCAGACACGGTGATCTGAGCTATCTGATTGGCCAGCGGTAGACCTATAGGTGCACTTGATTTGCTCTCTGGGCCTGCCAGGTAGGCGGAGTTCTACCTTCAGACATGAAATGATTCAAGATGGGAACACTTTGCCTTCCCGGTGCTATGGCTGCTGAATCAAGTGCACCTACTGCGAACAGCAAGAAACAAAAAAATCAACCAATAGGAATGCAAGGCTTTGGTGATCGACTAGGAATGCCTTGGAGATCAACCAGTCGATCACGATCAATCGGTTGGTGACCACTGGTCTACGGAGATCAACCAGTCGATCACGATCAATCGGTTGGTGACCACTGGTCTACGGAGATCAACCAGTCGATCACGATCAATCGGTTGGTGACCACTGGTCTACGGAGATCAACCAGTCGATCACGATCAATCGGTTGGTGACCACTGGTCTACGGAGATCAACCAGTCGATCACGATCAATCGGTTGGTGACCACTGGTCTACGGAGATCAACCAGTCGATCACGATCAATCGGTTGGTGACCACTGGTCTACGGAGATCAACCAGTCAATCACGATCAATCGGTTGGTGACCACTGGTCTACGGAGATCAACCAGTCGATCACGATCAATCGGTTGGTGACCACTGGTCTACGGAGATCAACCAGTCGATCACGATCAATCGGTTGGTGACCACTGGTCTACGGAGATCAACCAGTCGATCACGATCAATCGGGTTGGTGACCACTGGTCTACGGAGATCAACCAGTCGATCACGATCAATCGGTTGGTGACCACTGGTCTACGGAGATCAACCAGTCGATCACGATCAATCGGGTTGGTGACCACGGGTCTATGTCATCTTGCTGAGTCTACCTTTAAACCATAATCTAACCTCTGACCTCTGAACTGACCCATCACCTTCTGCATTACTGCCCCACAGTGGCAAGAAGTGACATCCCCAAAACACCAAAACTATTCCACACATAAATGGCTCCTAGCCTCCCACACAAAACCCATTAGAGGAGAAAGTGAGAGGGGAGAGACCTCTGGCTTCTCATCCAATGGGTTTTGAGAAGGAGCTGAGGAGAGAGGACGCGAGGAGTTGAGATCTTCCCATAGGCTACTTTCTGTCCCGAACCTTACACTAAAACTAAATAGAAATGATACAACTCAAACTAATTACAAACTAGTCAAGTGGATTTGAAAACGAACTGAAACTAAACTGAATTTCAAATCAAAATATGAACTAATAGAAATAACAACAGAACTATAATAACCTTGGTGTGTGTGTTACCTGGTGTATCTCCTGCCAGCCATTCTCGTCGGTGCTGCCTATGACAGCGTGTTCATGTAGCAGCAGTTCACAGCAGTACGGGTCTCCCCCCACCATGGCACAGTGGTACAAAGGAGTTAACCCACGACTGTCCCTATAGTCTGGAGACGCACCCAGGGCCAACACAGTCTGCAACACACACATTACGCTTAAAACAAAAACACACAGGGGTGTGTATGCATGTGTGTGTGCGTACTCACTGTGAGTGCTGTGTGGCGTACTCACTGTGAGTGCTGTGTGGTTCCTAGAGAGAACAGCTCTGTGCAGCGCTGTGATTCCGTCTCTAGTCCTGAAGTCCAGGTGAGCTCCTCCACTCCTCAGAATTTTAATCAGTTCTGCACTGCCCTCTAGCTGTACCGCCAGGGTTAGGGGGCATTCTATACACACACACACACACACACACACACACACACACACACACACACACACACACACACTTTCAGCTATAAAAACACTGAGGCTTAGTGATGAGTGATGGACATAATTCAGTGTGTGGTTCTGTGTGTGTGTGTGTTTCCTCACCTCCTGTGTCAGCATCATGAAAATTAGGATCAAGGCCTTTCTCCAAGAACCTGGAGACTTTGTCAACGTTGCGCTGGTAGACATACTCCATAAACTTCTTTAGGTTGGCCTGAGAAACAGATACATACTCCATCAACTTCTAAAGGTTGGCTTGAGAGACAGAGAAAGGAGAGGGAGAGCGAGAGTAGGGCTGGCACGTGTGTGTATGGTCTTACCTTGGTATGGAGCTTTGCTAGCTGCTTGTCGTCCACATAGCTCTGAGTGTAAACACGCCTCTTATAGCGAAACTACAATGACTCACACACACACACACACACACACACACACACACACACACACACACACACACACACACACACACACACACACACACACACACACACACACACACACACACACACACACACACACACACACACACACACAACACACACACACACACACACACACACACACACACACACACACACACACAAACAGCCACACACAAACAAACACAAACAGCCACACAAACACAAACAACCCAATTAGTGATTTTTTTTAACAGTTTCAACATTTATAGTTTTTGGTTTGGTGTGTGTAGGGTGTATGTATGGTATAGGGTGTAGTTGAAAAGAAGGTTGACGACATCCGATCCTCGTTTGTTAAGTCTAATGACACTGCTGGTCCTGCTCACACTGCCCTACCCTATGCTTTGACTTCTTTCTCCCCTCTCTCTCCAGATAAAATCCTGCGACTTGTGACTGCAGGCCGCCCAACAACCTGCCCGCTTGACCCCATCCCCTCCTCCCTTCTCCAGACCATCTCCGGTGACCTTCTCCCCTACCTCACCTCGCTGATCAACTCATCCTTGACCGCTGGCCATGTCCCTTCCGTCTTCAAGAGAGCGAGAGTTGCTCCCCTTCTCAAAAAACCAACACTCGACCCCACTGATGTCAACAACTACAGACCAGTATCCCTTCTTTCTTTTCTTTCCAAAACTATTGAGCGTGCCGTCTTTAGCCAACTCTCTTGCTATCTCTCTCAGAATGACCTTCTTGATCCAAACCAATCAGGTTTCAGGACTGGTCATTCAACTGAGACTGCTCTTCTCTGTGTCACGGAGACTCTCCGCACTGCTAAAGCTAACTCTCTCTCCTCTGCTCTTGTCCTTCTAGACCTGTCTGCTGCCTTTGACACTGTGAACCATCAGATCCTCCTCTCCACCCTCTCCGAGCTGGGCATCTCCGGCGCGGCTCACTCCTGGATTGCGTCCTACCTGACCGGTCGCTCCTACCAAGTGGCGTGGCGAGAAGCTGTCTCCGCACCACGTGCTCTCACCACTGGTGTCCCCCAAGGCTCAGTTCTAGGCCCTCTCCTTTTCTCCCTATACACCAAGTCACTTGGCTCTGTCATATCCTCACATGGTCTCTCCTATCATTGCTACGCTGACGATACACAACTAATCTTCTCCTTTCCCCCTTCTGATAACCAGGTGGCGAATCGCATCTCTGCATGTCTGGCAGATATATCAGTATGGATGACGGATCACCACCTCAAGCTGAACCCTGGCAAGACGGAGCTGCTCTTCCTCCCGGGGAAGGACTGCCCGTTCCATGATCTCGCCATCACGGTTGACAACTCCGCTGTGTCCTCCTCCCAGAGTGCGAAGAGCCTAGGCGTGACCCTGGACAACACCCTGTCGTTCTCCGCCAACATCAAGGCGGTGACCCGCTCCTGCAGGTTCATGCTCTACAACATTCGGAGAGTACGACCCTGCCTTACACAGGAAGCGGCACAGGTCCTAATCCAGGCACTTGTCATCTCCCGTCTGGACTACTGCAACTCGCTGTTGGCTGGCCTCCCTGCCTGTGCCATTAAACCCCTACAACTCATCCAGAATGCCGCAGCCCGTCTGGTGTTCAACCTTCCCAAGTTCTCTCACGTCACCCCCCTCCTCCGCACACTCCACTGGCTTCCAGTTGAAGCTCGCATCCGCTACAAGACCATGGTGCTTGCCTATGGAGCAGTGAGGGGAACGGCACCTCTGTACCTTCAGGCTCTGATCAGTCCCTACACCCAAACGAGGGCATTGCGCTCATCCACCTCTGGCCTGCTGGCTCCCCTTCCTCTGCGGAAGCATAGTTCCCGCTCAGCCCAGTCAAAACTGTTCGCTGCCCTGGCACCCCAATGGTGGAACAAGCTCCCTCACGACGCCAGGACAGCGGAGTCACTCACCACCTTCCGGAGACATTTGAAACCCCACCTCTTTAAGGAATACCTGGGATAGGATAAAGGAATCCTTCTACCCCCCCCCAATTGTAAAGTGGTTATCCCACTGGCTATAGGGTGAACGCACCAATTTGTGAGTCGCTCTGGCTAAGAGCGTCTGCTAAATGACGTTAATGTGCCCTTGAGCAAGGCACTTAACCCTAATTGCTCCTGTAAGTCGCTCTGGATAAGAGCGTCTGCTAAATGACTAAAATGTAAATGTAAAATGTAAAATGTGTAGGGTGTATGTATGGTATAGAGCATAGTGTATAGGTTGTGGGGTGTATGTATGGTATAGGGTGTAGTGTGTAGGTTGTAGGGTGTATGTATGGTATAGGGCGTAGTGTGTAGGGTGTAGGGTGTATGTATGGTATAGGGCGTAGTGTGTAGGTTGTAGGGTGTATGTATGGTATAGGGCATAGTGTGTAGGTTGTAGGGTGTATGTATGGTATAGGGCGTAGTGTGTAGGTTGTAGGGTGTATGTATGGTATAGGGTGTAGTGTGTAGGTTGTAGGGTGTATGTATGGTATAGGGTGTAGTGTGTAGGTTGTAGGGTGTATGTATGGTATAGAGCATAGTGTGTAGGGTGTAGGGTGTATGTATGGTATAGGGCGTAGTGTGTAGGTTGTAGGGTGTATGTATGGTATAGAGCATAGTGTGTAGGTTGTAGGGTGTAGGGTGTATGTATGGTATAGGGTGTAGTGTGTAGGGTGTATGTATGGTATAGGGTGTAGTGTGTAGGGTGTAGGGTGTATGTATGTTATAGGGCGTAGTGTGTAGGGTGTATGTATGGTATAGAGCATAGTGTGTAGGTTGTAGGGTGTATGTATGGTATAGGGGATAGTGTGTAAGTTGTAGGGTGTATATATGGTATAGGGTGTAGTTAGTAGGTTGTAGGGTGTATGTATGGTATAGGGTGTAGGTTGTAGGGTGTAGGGTGTATGTATGGTATAGGGGATAGTGTGTAAGTTGTAGGGTGTATGTATGGTATAGGGTGTAGTGTGTAGGTTGTAGGGTGTATGTATGGTATAGGGTGTAGTGTGTAGTGTGTAGGGTGTATGTATGGTATAGGGCGTAGTGTGTAGGTTGTAGGGTGTATGTATGGTATAGGGCGTAGTGTGTAGGGTGTATGTATGGTATAGAGCATAGTGTGTAGGGTGTATGTATGGTATAGGGTGTAGTGTGTAGGGTGTGTGTATGGTATAGGGGATAGTGTGTAGGTTGTAGGGTGTATGTATGGTATAGGGTGTAGTGTGTAGGGTGTAGGGTGTATGTATGGTATAGGGTGTAGTGTGTAGGTTGTAGGGTGTATGTATGGTATAGGGTGTAGTGTGTAGGATGTAGGGTGTATGTATGGTATAGGGCATAGTGTGTAGGTTGTAGGGTGTAGGGTGTATGTATGGTATAGGGCGTAGTGTGTAGGTTGTAGGGTGTATGTCAATTTTCAATCAATTTTATTTTATATAGCCCTTCTTACATCAGCTAATATCTCGAAGTGCTGTACAGAAACCCAGCCTAAAACCCCAAACAGCTAGTAATGCAGGTGTAGAAGCACGGTGGCTAGGAAAAACTCCCTAGAAAGGCGAAAACCTAGGAAGAAACCTAGAGAGGAACCAGGCTATGAGGGGTGGCCAGTCCTCTTCTGGCTGTGCCGGGTGGAGATTATAACAGAACCATGCCAAGATGTTCAAAAATGTTCATAAGTGACAAGCATGGTCAAATAATAATCAGGAATAAATCTCAGTTGGCTTTTCATAGCCGATCATTAAGAGTTGAAAACAGCAGGTCTGGGACAGGTAGGGGTTCCATAACCGCAGGCAGAACAGTTGAAACTGGAATAGCAGCAAGGCCAGGCGGACTGGGGACAGCAAGGAGTCACCACGGCCGGTAGTCCCGACGTATGGTCCTAGGTGCTCAGGTCTCTCAGTTGGCTTTTCATAGCCGATCATTAAGAGTTGAAAACAGCAGGTCTGGGACAGGTAGGGGGTTTCGTAACCGCAGGCAGAACAGTTGAAACTGGAATAGCAGCAAGGCCAGGCGGACTGGGGACAGCAAGGTGTCATCATGCCCGGTAGTCCTGACGTATGGTCCTAGGGCTCAGGTTCTCAGAGAGAAAGAGAGAACGAGAGAATTAGAGAGAGCATACTTAAATTCACACAGGACACTGGATAAGACAGGAGAAGTACTCCAGGTATAACCAACTAACCCCAGCCCCCGACACATAAACTACTGCAGCATAAATACTGGAGGCTGAGACAGGAGCGGTCCGGAGACACTGTGGCCCCATCCGAAGAAACCCCGGACAGGGCCAAACAGGAAGGATATAACCCCACCCACTCTGCCAAAGCACAGCCCCCGCACCACTAGAGGGATATCCTCAACCACCAACTTACAATCCTGAGACAAGGCCGAGTATAGCCCACAGAGGTCTCCACCACAGCACAAACCAAGGGGGGGCGCCAACCCAGACAGGAAGATCACGTCAGTAACTCAACCCACTCAAGTGACGCACCCCTCCCAGGGACGGCATGAAAGAGCACCAGCAAGCCAGTGACTCAGCCCCTGCAACAGGGTTAGAGGCAGAGAACCCCAGTGGAGAGGGGAACCGGCCCGGCAGAGACAGCAAGGGCTGTTCGTTGCTCCAGAGCCTTTCCGTTCACCTTCACACTCCTGGGCCAGACTACACTCAATCATATGACCTACTGAAGAGATAAGTCTTCAGTAAAGACTTAAAGGTTGAGACCGAGTCTGCGTCTCTCACATGGGTAGGCAGACTGTTCCATAAAAATGGAGATCTATAGGAGAAAGCCCTGCCTCCCGCTGTTTGCTTAGAAATTCTAGGGACAATTAGGAGGCCTGCGTCTTGTGACCGTAGCGTACGTATTGGTATGTACGGCAGGACCAACTCGGAAAGATAGGTAGGAGCAAGCCCATGTAACGCTTTATAGGTTAACAGTAAAACCTTGAAATCAGCCCTTGCCTTAACAGGAAGCCAGTGTAGGGAAGCTAGCACTGGAGTAATATGATCAAATTTCTTGGTTCTAGTCAGGATTCTAGCAGCCGTATTTAGCACTAACTGAAGTTTATTTAGTGCTTTATCCGGTAGCCGGAAAATAGAGCATTGCAGTAGTCTAACCTAGAAGTAACAAATGCATGGATTAATTTTTCTGCATCATTTTTGGACAGAAAATTTCTGATTTTTGCAATGTTACGTAGATGGAAAAAAGCTGTCCTTGAAACAGTCTTGATATGTTCGTCAAAAGAGAGATCAGGGTCAAGAGTAACGCCGAGGTCCTTCACAGTTTTATTTGAGACGACTTTACAACCATCAAGATGAATTGTCAGATTTAACAGAATATCTCTTTGTTTCTTGGGACCTAGAACAAGCATCTCTGTTTTGTCCGAGTTTAAAAGTAAAAAGTTTTCAGCCATCCACTTCCTTATGTCTGAAACACAGGCTTCTAGCGAGGGCAATTTTGGGGCTTCACCATGTTTCATTGAAATGTACAGCTGTGTGTCATCCGCATAGCAGTGAAAGTTAACATTATGTTTTCGAATAACATCCCCAAGAGGTAAAATATATGGTGAAAACAATAGTGGTCCTAAAACGGAACCTTGAGGAACACCGAAATGTACAGTTGATTTGTCGGAGGACAGACCATTCACAGAGACAAACTGATATCTTTCCGACAGGTAAGATCTAAACCAGGCCAGAACTTGTCCGTGTAGACCAATTTGGGTTTCCAGTCTCTCCAAAAGAATGTGGTGATCGATGGTGTCAAAGGCAGCACTAAGGTCTAGTAGCACGAGGACAGATGCAGAGCCTCGGTCTGACGCCATTAAAAGGTCATTTACCACCTTCACAAGTGCAGTCTCAGTGCTATGATGGGGTCTAAAACCAGACTGAAGCATTTCGTACACATTGTTTGTCTTCAGAAAGGCAGTGAGTTGCTGCGCAACAGCTTTTTCTAAAATTTTTGAGAGGAATGGAAGATTCGATATAGGCCGATAGTTTTTTATATTTTCCGGGTCAAGGTTTGGCTTTTTTCAAGAGAGGCTTTATCACTGCCACTTTTAGTGAGTTTGGTACACATCCGGTGGATAGAGAGCTGTTTATTATGTTCAACATAGGAGGGCCAAGCACAGGAAGCAGCTCCTTCAGCAGTTTAGTAGGAATAGGATCCAGTATGCAGCTTGAAGGTTTAGAGGCCATGATTATTTTCATCATTGTGTCAAGAGATATAGTACTAAAACACTTAAGTGTCTCTCCCGATCCCAGGCCCTCGCAGAGCTGTGCAGATCCAGGACAGCTAAGCCCTGGAGGAATACGCAGATTCAAAGAGGAGTCCGTAATTTGCTTTCTAATGGTCATGATCTTTTCCTCAAAGAAGTTCATGAATTTATTACTGCTGAAGTGAAAGCCATCCTCTCTTGGGGAATGCTGCTTTTTAGTTAGCTTTGCAACAGTATCAAAAATAAATTTTGGGTTATTCTTATTTTCCTCGATTAAGTTGGAAAAGTAGGATGATCGAGCAGCAGTGAGGGCTCTTCGGTACTGCACGGTACTGTCTTTCCAAGCTAATCGGAAGACTTCCAGTTTGGTGTGGCGCCATTTCCGTTCCAATTTCCTGGAAGCTTGCTTCAAAGCTCGGGTATTTTCTGTATACCAGGGAGCTAGTTTCTTATGACACATGTTTTTCGTTTTTAGGGGGTGCAACTGCATCTAGGGTATTGCGCAAGGTTAAATTGAGTTCCTCAGTTAAGTGGTTAACTGATTTTTGTCCTCTGACGTCCTTGGGTAGGCAGAAGGAGTCTGGAAGGGCATCAAGGAATTTTTGTGTTGTCTGAGAATTTATAGCACGACTTTTGATGCTCCTTGGTTGGGGTCTGAGCAGATTATTTGTTGCGATTGCAAACGTAATAAAATGGTGGTCCGATAGTCCAGGATTTTGTGGAAAAACATTAAGATCTACAACATTTATTCCATGGGACAAAACTAGGTCCAGAGTATGACTGTGGCAGTGAGTAGGTCCAGAGACATGTTGGACAAAACCCACTGAGTCGATGATGGCTCCGAAAGACTTTTGGAGTGGGTCTGTGGACTTCTCCATGTGAATATTAAAATCACCAAAAATTAGAATATGATCTGCTATGACTACGAGGTCTGATAGGAATTCAGGAAACTCAGAGAGGAACGCTGTATATGGCCCAGGAGGCCTGTAAACAGTAGCTATAAAAAGTGATTGAGTAGGCTGCATAGATTTCATGACTAGAAGCTCAAAAGATGAAAACGCCATTTTTTTTTGTAAATTGAAATTTGCTATCGTAAATGTTAGCAACACCTCCGCCTTTGCGGGATGCACGGGAATATGGTCACTAGTGTAACCAGGAGGTGAGGCCTCATTTAACACAGCAAATTCATCAGGCTTAAGCCATGTTTCAGTCAGGCCAATCACATCAAGATTATGATCAGTGATTAGTTCATTGACTAGGACTGCCTTTGAAGTGAGGGATCTAACATTAAGTAACCCTATTTTGAGATGTGAGGTATCACGATCTCTTTCAATAATGGCAGGAATGGAGGAGGTCTTTATCCTAATAAGATTGCTAGGGTGAACACCGCCATGTTTAGTTTTGCCCAACCTAGGTCGAGGCACAGACACAGTCTCAATGGGTATGGCTGAGCTGACTACACTGACTATGCTATTGGCAGACTCCACTAAGCTGGCAGGTTGGCTAACAGCCTGCTGCCTGGCCTGCACCCTATTTCACTGTGGGGCTAGAGGAGTTAGAGCCCTATCTATGTTGGTAGATAAGAGGAGAGCACCCCTCCAGCTAGGATGGAGTCCGTCACTCCTCAGCAGGTCAGGCTTGGTCCTGTTTGTGGGTGAGTCCCAGAAAGAGGGCCAATTATCCACAAATGTTATCTTTTGGGAGGGGCAGAAAACAGTTTTCAACCAGCGATTGAGTGCTGAGACTCTGCTGTAGAGCTCGTCACTTCCCCTAACTGGGAGGGGGCCAGAGACAATTACTCGATGCCGACACATCTTTCTAGCTGATTTACAAGCTGAAGCTATGTTGCACTTGGTGACCTCTGACTGTTTCATCCTAACATCGTTGGTGCCGACGTGGATAACAATATCTCTATACTCTCTACACTCGCCAGTTTTAGCTTTAGCCAGCACCATCTTTAGATTAGCCTTAACGTCGGTAGCCCTGCCCCCTGGTAAACAGTGTATGATCGCTGGGTGATTCGTTTTAAGTCTAATACTGCGGGTAATGGAGTCGCCAATGACTAGGGTTTTCAATTTGTCAGAGCTAATGGTGGGAGCCTTCGGGCGTCTCAGACCCCGTAACGGGAGGAGTAGAGACAAGAGAAGACTCAGACTCAGACTCCCGCTACATAATGGGGAAAACCGGTTGAAGGTTTCTGTCGGCTGAATGAGCGACACCGGTTGAGCATTCCAACAGTATTTCCCTCCAGAAGCCATGAGAAAGTTGTCCGGCTGCGGGGACTGTGCGGGGGATTTATACTAACGTTACTGTCTGTACTTACTGGTGGCACAGACGCTGTTTCTTCCTTTCCTACACTGAAATTACCCTTGCCTAACGATTGCGTCTGAAGCTGGGCTTGTAGCACAGCTATTCTCGCCGTAAGGCGATCGTTCTCCTGTATATTATGAGTACAGAGACTGCAATTAGAAGACATCATGTTAATGTTACTACTTAGCTTCGGCTGTTGAAGATGTTGACGAACCATGTCCAGATAAAGCGTCCGGAGTGAAAAAGTTGAATAAGGGAAAAAAGTTGCGATGGAAAAAAGGAAAATAAAGTAAAATTGGCAGCTAAAACGCACAGGAAAATGACTCTTCTGTCTCGGGATAAAACGTCCGGGGTGAAAAAGTTTAACGAAAAAAGATGAGTGAGGACAAAACTAAAAAGTTGGTAAATTTGTTGAACACAGAGATTGATTAAACGTTTATTAAAAGTAAAACGTGAATAGTTTGGCAGGTAGCCAAGTATGGTATAGGGCATAGTGTGTAGGTTGTAGGGTGTATGTATGTTATAGGGCGTAGTGTGTAGGGTGTATGTATGGTATAGGGTGTAGTGTGTAGGTTGTAGGGTGTATGTATGGTATAGGGCGTAGTGTGTAGGGTGTATGTATGGTATAGGGCGTAGTGTGTAGGTTGTAGGGTGTATGTATGGTATAGGGCGTAGTGTGTAGGTTGTAGGGTGTATGTATGGTATAGGGTGTAGTGTGTAGGTTGTAGGGTGTATGTATGGTATAGGGTGTAGTGTGTAGGTTGTAGGGTGTATGTATGGTATAGAGCATAGTGTGTAGGGTGTAGGGTGTATGTATGGTATAGGGCGTAGTGTGTAGGTTGTAGGGTGTATGTATGGTATAGAGCATAGTGTGTAGGTTGTAGGGTGTAGGGTGTATGTATGGTATAGGGTGTAGTGTGTAGGGTGTATGTATGGTATAGGGTGTAGTGTGTAGGGTGTAGGGTGTATGTATGTTATAGGGCGTAGTGTGTAGGGTGTATGTATGGTATAGAGCATAGTGTGTAGGTTGTAGGGTGTATGTATGGTATAGGGGATAGTGTGTAAGTTGTAGGGTGTATGTATGGTATAGGGTGTAGTTAGTAGGTTGTAGGGTGTATGTATGGTATAGGGTGTAGGTTGTAGGGTGTAGGGTGTATGTATGGTATAGGGGATAGTGTGTAAGTTGTAGGGTGTATGTATGGTATAGGGTGTAGTGTGTAGGTTGTAGGGTGTATGTATGGTATAGGGTGTAGTGTGTAGGTTGTAGGGTGTATGTATGGTATAGGGCGTAGTGTGTAGGGTGTAGGGTGTATGTATGGTATAGGGTGTAGTGTGTAGGTTGTAGGGTGTAGGGTGTATGTATGGTATAGGGCATAGTGTGTAGGTTGTAGGGTGTATGTATGGTATAGGGGATAGTGTGTAAGTTGTAGGGTGTATGTATGGTATAGGGTGTAGTGTGTAGGTTGTAGGGTGTATGTATGGTATAGGGTGTAGTGTGTAGGTTGTAGGGTGTATGTATGGTATAGGGCGTAGTGTGTAGGGTGTAGGGTGTATGTATGGTATAGGGTGTAGTGTGTAGGTTGTAGGGTGTAGGGTGTATGTATGGTATAGGGCATAGTGTGTAGGTTGTAGGGTGTATGTATGGTATAGGGTGTAGTGTGTAGGTTGTAGGGTGTAGGGTGTATGTATGGTATAGGGCATAGTGTGTAGGTTGTAGGGTGTATGTATGGTATAGGGTGTAGTGTGTAGGTTGTAGGGTGTATGTATGGTATAGGGTGTAGTGTGTAGGTTGTAGGGTGTAGGGTGTATGTATGGTATAGGGCATAGTGTGTAGGTTGTAGGGTGTATGTATGGTATAGGGCATAGTGTGTAGGTTGTAGGGTGTATGTATGGTATAGAGCATAGTGTGTAGGGTGTAGGGTGTATGTATGGTATAGGGCGTAGTGTGTAGGGTGTAGGGTGTATGTATGGTATAGGGCGTAGTGTGTAGGGTGTAGGGTGTATGTATGGTATAGAGCATAGTGTGTAGGGTGTAGGGTGTATGTATGGTATAGAGCATAGTGTGTAGGGTGTAGGGTGTATGTATGGTATAGGGCGTAGTGTGTAGGGTGTATGTATGGTATAGGGCATAGTGTGTAGGGTGTAGGGTGTATGTATGGTATAGGGTGTAGTGTGTAGGGTGTAGGGTGTATGTATGGTATAGAGCATAGTGTGTAGGTTGTAGGGTGTATGTATGGTATAGGGTGTAGTGTGTAGGGTGTATGTATGGTATAGGGTGTAGTGTGTAGGGTGTGGGGTGTATGTATGTTATAGGGCGTAGTGTGTAGGGTGTATGTATGGTATAGAGCATAGTGTATAGGTTGTAGGGTGTATGTATGGTATAGGGGATAGTGTGTAGGTTGTAGGGTGTATGTATGGTATAGGGTGTAGTGTGTAGGTTGTAGGGTGTATGTATGGTATAGGGTGTAGTGTGTAGGTTGTAGGGTGTATGTATGGTATAGGGCGTAGTGTGTAGGGTGTAGGGTGTATGTATGGTATAGGGCGTAGTGTGTAGGGTGTATGTATGGTATAGGGTGTAGTGTGTAGGTTGTAGGGTGTATGTATGGTATAGGGTGTAGTGTGTAGTGTGTAGGGTGTATGTATGGTATAGGGCGTAGTGTGTAGGTTGTAGGGTGTATGTATGGTATAGGGTGTAGTGTGTAGGTTGTAGGGTGTATGTATGGTATAGGGCGTAGTGTGTAGGTTGTAGGGTGTATGTATGGTATAGGGTGTAGTGTGTAGTGTGTAGGGTGTATGTATGGTATAGGGCGTAGTGTGTAGGGTGTAGGGTGTATGTATGGTATAGGGCGTAGTGTGTAGGGTGTATGTATGGTATAGGGCATAGTGTGTAGGGTGTAGGGTGTATGTATGGTATAGGGTGTAGGGTGTAGGGTGTAGGGTGTATGTATGGTATAGAGCATAGTGTGTAGGTTGTAGGGTGTATGTATGGTATAGGGTGTAGTGTGTAGGGTGTATGTATGGTATAGGGTGTAGTGTGTAGGGTGTAGGGTGTATGTATGTTATAGGGCGTAGTGTGTAGGGTGTATGTATGGTATAGAGCATAGTGTATAGGTTGTAGGGTGTATGTATGGTATAGGGGATAGTGTGTAGGTTGTAGGGTGTATGTATGGTATAGGGTGTAGTGTGTAGGTTGTAGGGTGTATGTATGGTATAGGGTGTAGTGTGTAGGTTGTAGGGTGTATGTATGGTATAGGGCGTAGTGTGTAGGGTGTAGGGTGTATGTATGGTATAGGGCGTAGTGTGTAGGGTGTATGTATGGTATAGGGTGTAGTGTGTAGGTTGTAGGGTGTATGTATGGTATAGGGTGTAGTGTGTAGTGTGTAGGGTGTATGTATGGTATAGGCGTAGTGTGTAGGTTGTAGAGTGTATGTATGGTATAGGGTGTAGTGTGTAGGTTGTAGGGTGTATGTATGGTATAGGGCGTAGTGTGTAGGTTGTAGGGTGTATGTATGGTATAGGGTGTAGTGTGTAGTGTGTAGGGTGTATGTATGGTATAGGGCGTAGTGTGTAGGTTGTAGGGTGTATGTATGGTATAGGGCGTAGTGTGTAGGGTGTATGTATGGTATAGAGCATAGTGTGTAGGGTGTATGTATGGTATAGGGTGTAGTGTGTAGGGTGTGTGTATGGTATAGGGGATAGTGTGTAGGTTGTAGGGTGTATGTATGGTATAGGGTGTAGTGTGTAGGGTGTAGGGTGTATGTATGGTATAGGGTGTAGTGTGGTGTAGGGTGTATGTATGGTATAGGGCATAGTGTGTAGGTTGTAGGGTGTAGGGTGTATGTATGGTATAGGGCGTAGTGTGTAGGTTGTAGGGTGTATGTATGGTATAGGGTGTAGTGTGTAGGTTGTAGGGTGTATGTATGGTATAGGGTGTAGTGTGTAGGTTGTAGGGTGTATGTATGGTATAGGGTGTAGTGTGTAGGTTGTAGGTTGTATGTATGGTATAGGGTGTAGTGTGTAGGTTGTAGGGTGTATGTATGGTATAGGGCGTAGTGTGTAGGTTGTAAGGTGTATGTATGGTTTAGGGCATAGTGTGTAGGTTGTAGGTTTTAGGGTGTATGTATGGTATAGGGCGTAGTGTGTAGGTTGTAGGGTGTATGTATGGTATAGGGTGTAGTGTGTAGGTTGTAGGGTGTATGTATGGTATAGGGTGTAGTGTGTAGGTTGTAGGGTGTATGTATGGTATAGGGTGTAGTGTGTAGGTTGTAGGTTGTATGTATGGTATAGGGTGTAGTGTGTAGGTTGTAGGGTGTATGTATGGTATAGGGCGTAGTGTGTAGGTTGTAGGGTGTATGTATGGTATAGGGCATAGTGTGTAGGTTGTAGGTTGTAGGGTGTATGTATGGTATAGGGTGTAGTGTGTAGGTTGTAGGGTGTATGTATGGTATAGGGTGTAGTGTGTAGGTTGTAGGGTGTATGTATGGTATAGGGTGTAGTGTGTAGGTTGTAGTGTGTATGTATGGTATAGGGCGTAGTGTGTAGGTTGTAGGGTGTATGTATGGTATAGGGCATAGTGTGTAGGTTGTAGGTTGTAGGGTGTATGTATGGTATAGGGTGTAGTGTGTAGGTTGTAGGGTGTATGTATGGTATAGGGTGTAGTGTGTAGGTTGTAGGGTGTATGTATGGTATAGGGTGTAGTGTGTAGGTTGTAGGGTGTATGTATGGTATAGGGCGTAGTGTGTAGGTTGTAGGGTGTATGTATGGTATAGGGTGTAGTGTGTAGGTTGTAGGGTGTATGTATGGTATAGAGCATAGTGTGTAGGGTGTATGTATGGTATAGGGTGTAGTGTGTAGGGTTAGGGTGTATGTATGGTATAGGGCGTAGTGTGTAGGGTGTGTGTATGGTATAGGGTGTAGTGTGTAGGTTGTAGGGTGTAGGGTGTATGTATGGTATAGGGTGTAGTGTGTAGGTTGTAGGGTGTAGGGTGTATGTATGGTATAGGGTGTAGTGTGTAGGTTGTAGGGTGTATGTATGGTATAGAGCGTAGTGTGTAGGGTGTAGGGTGTATGTATGGTATAGGGCATAGTGTGTAGGTTGTAGGGTGTATGTATGGTATAGGGCGTAGTGTGTAGGATGTAGGGTGTATGTATGGTATAGGGTGTAGTGTGTAGGTTGTAGGGTGTATGTATGGTATAGGGTGTAGTGTGTAGGTTGTAGGGTGTATGTATGGTATAGGGTGTAGTGTGTAGGTTGTAGGGTGTAGGGTGTATGTATGGTATAGGGTGTAGTGTGTAGGTTGTAGGGTGTATGTATGGTATATGGCGTAGTGTGTAGGATGTAGGGTGTAGGGTGTATGTATGGTATAGGGCGTAGTGCGTAGGTTGTAGGTTGTAGGGTGTATGTATGGTATAGGGCATAGTGTGTAGGTTGTAGGGTGTATGTATGGTATAGGGCGTAGTGTGTAGGGTGTAGGGTGTATGTATGGTATAGGGTGTAGTGTGTAGGTTGTAGGGTGTATGTATGGTATAGGGTGTAGTGTGTAGGTTGTAGGGTGTATGTATGGTATAGAGCATAGTGTGTAGGGTGTATGTATGGTATAGAGCATAGTGTGTAGGTTGTAGGGTGTATGTATGGTATAGGGGATAGTGTGTAGGGTGTAGGGTGTATGTATGGTATAGGGCATAGTGTGTAGGTTGTAGGGTGTATGTATGGTATAGGGTGTAGTGTGTAGGTTGTAGGGTGTATGTATGGTATAGGGCGTAGTGTGTAGGTTGTAGGGTGTATGTATGGTATAGGGTGTAGTGTGTAGTGTGTAGGGTGTATGTATGGTATAGGGCGTAGTGTGTAGGTTGTAGGGTGTATGTATGGTATAGGGTGTAGTGTGTAGTGTGTAGGGTGTATGTATGGTATAGGGCGTAGTGTGTAGGTTGTAGGGTGTATGTATGGTATAGGGCGTAGTGTGTAGGGTGTAGGGTGTATGTATGGTATAGAGCATAGTGTGTAGGGTGTAGGGTGTATGTATGGTATAGGGTGTAGTGTGTAGGTTGTAGGGTGTAGGGTGTATGTATGGTATAGGGTGTAGTGTGTAGGTTGTAGGGTGTATGTATGGTATAGAGCATAGTGTGTAGGGTGTATGTATGGTATAGGGTGTAGTGTGTAGGGTGTAGGGTGTATGTACGGTATAGGGTGTAGTGTGTAGGTTGTAGGGGGTATGTATGGTATAGGGCGTAGTGTGTAGGTTGTAGGGTGTATGTATGGTATAGGGTGTAGGGTGTAGGGTGTATGTATGGTATAGGGTGTAGTGTGTAGGGTGTTTGTATGGTATAGGGTGTAGTGTGTAGGTTGTAGGGTGTATGTATGGTATAGGGTGTAGGGTGTAGGGTGTATCTATGGTATAGGGTGTAGTGTGTAGGGTGTAGGGTGTATGTATGGTATAGGGTGTAGTGTGTAGGGTGTATGGTGTATGTATGGTATAGGGTGTAGTGTGTAGGTTGTAGGGTGTATGTATGGTATAGAGCGGGTGCACTTCAGCCACGCTCAAGGTCCTAAACGATATTATAACCGCGATTGATAATAGACAGTACTGTGCAGCCGTCTTCATCGACCTGGCCAAGGCTTTCGACTCTGTCAACCACCGCATTCTTATTGGCAGACTAAATAGCCTTGGTTTCTCAAATGACTGCCTCGCCTGGTTCACCAACTACTTCTCAGATAGAGTTCAGTGTGTCAAATCGGAGGGCCTGTTGTCTGGACCTATGGCAGTCTCTATGGGGGTGCCACAGGGTTCAATTCTTGGGCCGACACTTTTCTCCGTGTATATCAATGATGTCGCTCTTGCTGCTGGTGACTCTCAGATCCACCTCTACGCAGACGACACCATTTTGTACACATCTGGCCCTTCATTGGACACTGTGTTAACAAACCTCCAAACGAGCTTCAATGCCATACAACAATCCTTCAGTAGCCTTCAACTGCTCTTAAACACTAGTAAAACTAAATGCATGCTTTTCAATCGAACGCTGCTAGCACCCGCCCACCCGACTAGAATCACCACTCTCGACGGGTCTGACCTAGAGTATGTGGACAACTACAAATATCTAGGTGTCTGGTTAGACTGTAAACTCAACTTCCAGACTCACATAAAGAATCTCCAATCCAAAGTTAAATCTAGAATCAGCTTCCTATTTCGCAACAAAGCCTCCTTCACTCATGCTGCCAAACATGCCCTCGTAAAACTGACTATCCTACCAATCCTTGACTTCGGCGATGTCATTTACAAAATAGCCTCCAACACTCTACTCAGCAAATTGGATGTAGTCTATCACAGTGCCATCCGTTTTGTCTCCAAAGCCCCATACACTACCCACCACTGTGACCTGTACGCTCTTGTTGGCTGGTCCTCACTACATGTTCGTCGTCAAACCCACTGGCTCCAGGCCATCTATAAATCACTGCTAGGCAAATCCCCGCCTTATCTTAGCTCATTGGTCACCATAGCAGCACCCACCCGTAGTCTGCGCTCCAGCAGGTATATCTCTCTGGTCATTCCCAAAGCCAACACCTCCTTTGGCCACCATTCCTTCCAGTTCTCTGCTGCCAATGACTGGAACGAATTTCAAAAATCTCTGAAGCTGGAGACTCTTATCTCCCTCAATAACTTTAAGCATCAGTTGTCAGAGCAGCTTACCGATCACTGCACCTGTACACATCCCATCTGAAATTAGCCCACCCAACTACCTCATCCCTATATTGTTATTTATTTTGCTCATTTGCACCCCAGTATCTCTATTTGCACATAATCTCTTGCACATCTAGCATTCCAGTGTTAATACTATTGTAATTATTCTGCACTATAGCCTATTTATTGCCTTACCTCCATAACTTGCTACATTTGCACACACTGTATATATATTTTCTGTTGTATTTTTTGACTTTATGTGTTGTTTATCCCATATGTAACTCTGTGTTGTTTTTAACGCACTACTTTGCTTTATCTTGGCCAGGTCGCAGTTGTAAATGAGAACCTGTTCTCAACTGGCTTACCTGGTTAAATAAAGGTGAAATAAAAATAAATAAAAGAGCATAGTTTGTAGGGTGTAGGGTGTATGTATGGTATAGGGTGTAGTGTGTAGGTTGTAGGGTGTATGTATGGTATAGGGTGTAGTGTGTAGGTTGTAGGTTGTAGGGTGTATGTATGGTATAGGGCGTAGTGTGTAGGGTGTAGGGTGTATGTATGGTATAGGGTGTAGTGTGTAGGTTGTAGGTTGTAGGGTGTATGTATGGTATAGGGTGTAGTGTGTAGGGTGTAGGGTGTATGTATGGTATAGAGCATAGTGTGTAGGTTGTAGGGTGTATGTATGGTATAGGGCGTAGTGTGTAGGTTGTAGGGTGTATGTATGGTATAGGGCGTAGTGTGTAGGTTGTAGGGTGTATGTATGGTATAGGGTGTAGTGTGTAGGGTGTATGTATGGTATAGGGCGTAGTGTGTAGGGTGTAGGGTGTATGTATGGTATAGGGCGTAGTGTGTAGGGTGTAGGGTGTATGTATGGTATAGGGCGTAGTGTGTAGGTTGTATGTATGGTATAGGGCGTAGTGTGTAGGTTGTAGGGTGTATGTATGGTATAGGGTGTAGTGTGTAGGTTGTAGGGTGTATGTATGGTATAGGGCGTAGTGTGTAGGTTGTATGTATGGTATAGGGCGTAGTGTGTAGGTTGTAGGGTGTATGTATGGTATAGGGTGTAGTGTGTAGGGTGTAGGGTGTATGTATGGTATAGGGTGTAGTGTGTAGGACGTAGTGTGTAGGGTGTAGGGTGTATGTATGGTATAGGGTGTAGTGTGTAGGTTGTATGTATGGTATAGGGTGTAGTGTGTAGGTTGTATGTATGGTATAGGGTGTAGTGTGTAGGATGTAGGGTGTAGGGTGTATGTATGGTATAGGGTGTAGTGTGTAGGTTGTATGTATGGTATAGGGCGTAGTGTGTAGGTTGTAGGGTGTATGTATGGTATAGGGCATAGTGTATAGGTTGTAGGGTGTATGTATGGTATAGGGCGTAGTGTGTAGGGTGTAGGGTGTATGTATGGTATAGGGCGTAGTGTGTAGGGTGTAGGGTGTATGTATGGTATAGAGCGTAGTGTGTAGGTTGTAGGGTGTATGTATGGTATAGAGCGTAGTGTGTAGGGTGTAGGGTGTATGTATGGTATAGGGTGTAGTGTGTAGGGTGTATGTATGGTATAGGGCGTAGTGTGTAGGTTGTAGGGTGTAGGGTGTATGTATGGTATAGGGCGTAGTGTGTAGTGTGTAGGGTGTATGTAAGGTATAGGGTGTAGTGTGTAGGTTGTAGGGTGTATGTATGGTATAGGGTGTAGTGTGTAGGTTGTAGGGTGTAGGGTGTATGTATGGTATGGTATAGTGTGTAGGTTGTAGGGTGTATGTATGGTTTAGGGTGTAGGTTGTAGGGTGTACGTATGGTGTGTTGGGGTAGAGGGTACCTCTAGGTAGGGAATAGGAGTGATGGGGGTAGAGGGTACCTCTAGGTAGGGAATAGGAGTGATGGGGGGTAGAGGGTACCTCTAGGTAGGGAATAGGAGTGATGGGGGTAGAGGGTACCTCTAGGTAGGGAATAGGAGTGATGGGGGTAGAGGGTACCTCTAGGTAGGGAATAGGAGTGATGGGGGGTAGAGGGTACCTCTAGGTAGGGAATAGGAGTGATGGGGGGTAGAGGGTACCTCTGGTAGGGAATAGGAGTGATGGGGGTAGAGGGTACCTCTAGGTAGGGAATAGGAGTGATGGGGGTAGAGGGTACCTCTAGGTAGGGAATAGGAGTGATTGGGGGGTAGAGGGTACCTCTAGGTAGGGAATAGGAGTGATGGGGGTAGAGGGTACCTCTAGGTAGGGAATAGGAGTGATGGGGGGTAGAGGGTACCTCTAGGTAGGGAATAGGAGTGATGGGGGAGAGGGTACCTCTAGGTAGGGAATAGGAGTGATGGGGGGTAGAGGGTACCTCTAGGTAGGGAATAGGAGTGATGGGGGTAGAGGGTACCTCTAGGTAGGGATAGGAGTGATGGGGGTAGAGGGTACCTCTAGGTAGGGAATAGGAGTGATGGGGGTAGAGGGTACCTCTAGGTATGGAATAGGAGTGATGGGGGTAGAGGGTACCTCTAGGTAGGGAATAGGAGTGATGGGGGGTAGAGGGTACCTCTAGGTAGGGAATAGGAGTGATGGGGGTAGAGGGTACCTCTAGGTAGGGAATAGGAGTGATGGGGGTAGAGGGTACCTCTAGGTAGGGAATAGGAGTGATGGGGGTAGAGGGTACCTCTAGGTAGGGAATAGGAGTGATGGGGGGTAGAGGGTACCTCTAGGTAGGGAATAGGAGTGATGGGGGTAGAGGGTACCTCTAGGTAGGGAATAGGAGTGATGGGGGTAGAGGGTACCTCTAGGTAGGGAATAGGAGTGATGGGGGTAGAGGGTACCTCTAGGTAGGGAATAGGAGTGATGGGGGTAGAGGGTACCTCTAGGTAGGGAATAGGAGTGATGGGGGTAGAGGGTACCTCTAGGTAGGGAATAGGAGTGATGGGGGGTAGAGGGTACCTCTAGGTAGGGAATAGGAGTGATGGGGGTAGAGGGTACCTCTAGGTAGGGAATAGGAGTGATGGGGGGTAGAGGGTACCTCTAGGTAGGGAATAGGAGTGATGGGGGGTAGAGGGTACCTCTAGGTAGGGAATAGGAGTGATGGGGGGTAGAGGGTACCTCTAGGTAGGGAATAGGAGTGATGGGGGGTAGAGGGTACCTCTAGGTAGGGAATAGGAGTGATGGGGGTAGAGGGTACCTCTAGGTAGGGAATAGGAGTGATGGGGGTAGAGGGTACCTCTAGGTAGGGAATATGAGTGATGGGGGGTAGAGGGTACCTCTAGGTAGGGAATAGGAGTGATGGGGGGTAGAGGGTACCTCTAGGTAGGGAATAGGAGTGATGGGGGGTAGAGGGTAGTCTTTCAGCAGTCGTTCCTCGTCTAGGAACTTCCCAGCTCGTCCGTTGAAGGCCGGTTGGAACAGGCCGTAGTTTAGAAC
Source organism: Coregonus clupeaformis (assembly GCF_020615455.1). Taxonomy (NCBI): domain Eukaryota; kingdom Metazoa; phylum Chordata; class Actinopteri; order Salmoniformes; family Salmonidae; genus Coregonus; species Coregonus clupeaformis. The sequence continues at coordinate 23,446,827 of NC_059219.1, read as the reverse complement.
ATCAGTCAGACTCTGTGTTAGAGTCACTAACACACGCTGCTTACTGCTCCACACCGCTGCTTCGGGATCCAACCGCAGACACTTCTACACACACACACACACACAGCTGTAAATTCATCAATCCATTTTGTATTAAGAGTTGTCGTGTGTGTGTGTGTGTGTGTGTGAGTTTGTGCGTGTACCGTCTGCTGCAGGTCAGGGATGCCAATACGGATGACGATGCTGTTTCTGGAGCCGTCGTCAGGAGGATCTGGGGAGGAAGTTCTCCCGTCGTCCCTGGCAAGGGCGGGACCTGGCTGGTTGCCGTTGGTAGTGGCTGGTTGCCGGGGACGTTCAGGGGGGTCATGCTTAGCATCGGCAGCCGGACTCAGAGGCATGGGGTCACTCTCTGTCCACTCACAACCCTACACACACACACAGGAATCATACCTGTTGCCAACACTGCTAAATATTATAGTACAGTACTCATCATAACAGTAAAATAATAAAGGATCGACAATTATGACACAGAATGTACTAAAGTGAAGCGAGAGAAAGATACAGAGAGAGAAAGTGAGATACAGGGAGAGAGAGAGAGAGAGAGAGAGAGAGAGAGAGAGAGAGAGAGAGAGAGAGAGAGAGAGAGAGAGAGAGAGAGAGAGACAGAGAGAGAGAGAGAGAGAGAGAGAGAGAGAGACCCAGCTAGCACATTTGGTTCCTTGGAAGTTGTGGGAGCGTACAATTTTGGTTTCCCATTGGTTCTGTAAACGAAGCCATAAGTAACCTGACAAGTGAAATGGAAAGATTTTTTAAACGTTCTAAGAATGAAAGTGAAAATGTTGCCTGTTGTGGCAAAGCTGAAAAAAGCTGTTCATTTTAGTCTATTCAAACAGACCCCATTTCAAAGGAAACAAGAACTCATTGAGATCAGGTGTGGCCAATTAGTGGGCGTGGCCAACACACCTGAACACACTTAACAAGATAGAGGATAGAGAGAGTTTTGGTGATGCTGAGAACGGAATGTATGTTTTTAAATAACATTCTTAGAACTTTACTAATGTTTACTTGCAGGGTTTTTGGGGATTTTTCTTAATGTTCTGAGAACATGACTTTAAATAGAACCATGAGGAAACCTGTAGAAAACATCAGTGCTTAATTTGAGCCGGATCCTGCCGGAACAACAGTGGTGGAAAAAGATCCCAACTGTCATACTGGAGTAAAAGTAAAGATACATTAATAGAAAATGACTCAAGTAAAAGTGAAAGTCATCCAGTAAAATACTACTTGAGTAAAAGTCTAAAAGTACTTGGTTTTAAATATAGTTAAGTTTCAAAAGTAAATGTAATTGCTAAAATATACTTAAGTATTTAAAATAAAAGTATAAATCATTTCAAATTCCTTATATTAAGCAAACCAGCCGGCATCATTTTCTTGTTTTTATTTATTTACAGATAGCCAGGGGCACACTCCAACACTCAGAGTCCTTTACAAATGAAGCATGTGTGTTTAGTGAGTCCACCAGATCAGAGGCAGTAGGGATGACCAGAGATGTTCTCTTGATAAGTGCATGAATTAGACAATTTTCCTGTCCTGCTAAGCATTCAAAATGTAAAGAGTACTTTTGGTTGTCAGGGAAAATGTATGGAGTAAAAAGTCCATTCTTTTCTTTAGGAATGTAGCAAAGTCAAAGTTGTCAAAATATAAATAGTAAAGTACAGATAGCCCAAAATAACGACTTAATTAGTACTTTAAAGTATTTTTACTGAAGTCCTTTACACCACTGTGGAACAGTATCTGGCACCTCTCAGTTTGACTGTTTCGTTCTGGAACCCATTTGCCAGGATCCGGTACCTCTTGTGGCATGAAAAATAATTTTCACTGTTTGCAATGTAAAAATTCTAATAAAAGCAATCAGAGTTAATTGAAGTTGCCGCCTCTGTAATTCTCCTCCCCCCCTAAAAAACGTAATGTGAAAACATGCCTGGTATTCTAAATATTGATTGGTGTTGGGCCGGATAGCGTCTGTTATCCTGCTTCTCCTGGGCCCGTGAATGGTTCAATAATTGTGTGAGAGCTAGGAATGGGCGGGTTTCTCTATCCCCTTCTCCAGCCGTTGTATTGGGCAGTGGAGTCTATCATAGATCATGTGGGATTCAATGACATTATGAAGGGCAGCTCAGAACAGCTGAAGATGGATTTTAAAGAGCTGATTGGGTCTCTGCTTGACACCAACAAACACCCCATAATATCTGGCCCTGTGCCCTCCCTAAATTGTGGCATTGAACTTTCAGCAGACTTTTAGCCCTCCATAACTGGCTACGAGACTATTGCAGCTCTGTGGGTGTAACATTTATTGACAATTTTCATGACTTCTGGAAACCAAGCTTGTTTTATAAGGAGGATGGGATCCACCCAAATCATTTGGGTTTCTGGATCCTTTCACAGCATTATAAAGCTGCGTTGAGACACTGGCTTTTCAATGACCCAAGCCCAGCTCAGTTAATCCCTACCATTGTGTTGCTGAGTTGTCATAATGCTTCAGCAAATGTACATTATCCCAGGGGCGTTGGAAGACACAATGTAAGTAACCTAATTTATGTCCCTCTTACTGCCCTGAATGTCTCTGCTGAACCTACAGCTATTGTATGCAGTAAACATATGCCTTTGAACCAGAGTTATACTGTTAGCACTGAGGTGATGTGCCCTAGTAGGAGGTCCACTGTGTGCAGCTCACCCTGCACTACCATAAATAACATGAGCATGTCTACTTCTGCTAAGCTTCCCAGTAAAGCAATGAAAACAATCAAGCATCCCAGAAAAGTGTTACAAGAGCACACATTAACATATGTAGCTTAACAAACAAGGTTTGTGAAATCAATAATTTGCTAGTAACATATGACATTCATATTCTGACTATCTCTGAAACTCACTTAGATAATACCTTTGATGATACAGTGGTAGCAATACATGGTTATAACATCTACAGAAAATACAGAAATGCCAAAGGTGGAGGATTTAACGTTTATATTCAGAACCACATTCCTGTAAAGCTTACATGCTGATCACACCAACCGGGTCACGTGCGCAAGCATTACAAAATAAATGTACAAATATGTGTTATTCAATCATTGCACCCACACTGCTTGTACGTGTCAATGAGCGTCTGCGTAGCCAGGCGCTAAAATAGAACTTGGTTCTATTTGTGACGCTTGACGCGCTGCAAGTCCTGCCTCTCCCATCTCCTCATTGGTTTTTAGGAGCATATACCCACGTAGGTGATTGAAAGATCAACTGCGGTCCACACTCCAGTCCAGTTGGTGGTGGTAATGCACCTTAAAGTTGGTTGCCAACCGAAATATAAAGTCCAAAGGAGAAGAAGAAGACTGAAGGAGGAGCGATTACTAGAAACTAACTCGGTTTACCCTTTTATCTGTGGATTAATTGTCGGAGTGAAGGACCTTGTGCATTTCAGGTAAAATAACAACCCAATGTTTATATCCCAGGAGAAATCAGCTAGCAACAGCAAGCTAGCTAGCTAAATTGCCATGAATGTTTAATGCTTTTCGACCTGTCCCCAAATGAATATAGTTGTTTCAGAGTTCGTTTTGATATTTCAACCTGTGTGTATTAGGTTGGGTGGGGGACTCAGGTGCAGAGACGGACACACGGACAAAGAGGGTGGATTAGGATGTAATTTATTCAGCGTGTCTTGGCAGAGAGAAGCAGTTCAGGGTGGAGTAGCTTCAGGCCGGGGTAGGAGCTGAGTGGGGTGGAGAGCCAGTAGTCCAGAGAGCTGGATGACGAGGATATCAGACAACAGAGGAGCAGGTTGCGGCGTGGGAATGGCAGGCAGGCAGGCAGCAGGAACAGACGGGATCTGGTCGAAGGAGAGACAGGTTACAAATGTGGCAGAAACAACTATAATACTGAGAGAGTACAACTAAACTGAGATTTGCTGTACGGAGCCAAGTTACCACAGGTGGTGTAGGAACGAACTGGCGCTGGAGAGGTGTCCAGCCCGGGTAGATAACTGCTGGTTGATTGATGACAATGAGCCGCAGCTGGAAGTAACGGAGCATGAGAGAGAATGGCCACGCCCCCTGACCTAGATCCTCTGACTGGGCTGCACAGCAGGGGGAGACAGACACAGACCACACACACACACAGGGGAAAAAGGAACAGGGAAACAAGCGGGAACCGGACCAACAGTGCCGAACCGTAACAGTACCCCCCCCTCAACGGGCGCCACCCGCGACCCACCCGGCTTGTCAGGGTGGTCCCTATGGAAGTCAGCCACCAGCTGCGGATCCAGTATAAATCGTCGGGGAATCCAGGACCTCTCCTCGGGACCGTATCCCTCCCAGTCCACCAGGTACTGAAGCCCTCTACCACGCCTCCGGACGTCCAGCAGTCTCCGCACCGTGTAGGCTGGATGGTCGTAGCAATATCTGCGGTGGCGGAGGGGGATCCACAGGCGGACACAAAGGGCTGGAGGAGACCAGCTTCAGCTGGGACACGTGAAATGTAGGATGGACTCTCATGGCCTGGGGAAGCTTCAACCGAACAGCCGAAGGGTTGATGATGGAGTCGATCTCGAAAGGACCCAAATACCGGGGCGACAGCTTACGGGAGTCAGTGCGCAGGGGATGTTGCTGGAGGAGAGCCAGACTCGCTGACCAGGCTGGAACTGGGGAGCGACTACCCTGTGCCTGTCCGCCACCCTCTTGTTACGCTCTGCTGTCCGTAGAAGGGCCTCACGGGTGTCCACCCACACCTTGCGGCAGCGACGAAGGTTATCCTGAACTGACGGGACGGCTAACTCCCTTTCTTGAGACGGGAACAATGGCGGTTGATACCCCAAAGCCGCCTCAAAAGGTGAGAGGCCGGTGGCAGATGAGGTGAGGGAATTGTGGGCATATTCGACCCACGGGAGATGTTTGGCCCAGGTGGACGGGTTCTGGGATGTCACACATCGTAGAGCAGCCTCCAGGTCCTGATTGGTCCTCTCAGTCTGGCCATTGGATTGGGGATGGAAACCTGATGAGAGACTGACAGAGGCACCCAGAGCCGAACAAAACTCCTTCCATACCCGAGAAATGAACTGTGGACCTCTATCGGACACTATGTCCACAGGGATTCCATGGGGACGGAATACATGTAGGACAAAGAGGTCGGCTGTCTCACTGGCAGACGGTAATTTTGGTAATGCAACAAAATGGGCAGATTTAGAGAATCTGTCCACGATGGTGAGTATGGTGTCCTTACCCTCAGACATAGGAAGTCCAGTGACGAAGTCCAAGGCCACGTGAGACCAAGGACGACTCGGGACTGGGAGAGGCCGCAGCAGGCCCGAAGGAGCCCTGTGGGAAGCCTTATTTTGGGCACAGATGGAACAGGCCGCCACGTACTCCCGGACGTCAGCCTCGGCGGATGGCCACCAAAAGTGCCTCTTAAGTAGCGACAGTGTACGGTTCATACCAGGGTGGCAGGAGAATCGTGAGGTGTGGATCCAGTTGAGCACTTGCGGCCGCACGCGCTGCGGAACATAGAGAAGGTCGGGGGGCCATCGGCCGGTCCAGGTTCCAACTCTTGTGCCGATCGGACGAGGGACTCGATTTCCCAGTGAACAGCCGCCACCAAACAGGAAGCGGGCAGAACAGGTTCAGGATTGCTGAAGTCTTCATTGTCTGTAAACTGGCGAGAGAGAGCATCAGGCTTGACATTACGTGTGCCAGGACGATATGTTAAAATAAACTTGAACCTGCTGAAGAACAGAGCCCATCTGGCCTGGCGGGAGTTCAGCCTCTTGGCTGACTGGATGTAAGCCAGGTTCTTGTGGTCTGTCCAGACTATGAAGGGTTGCTCTGCTCCGTCTAGCCAGTGCCTCCACTCCTCCAACGCCAACTTGACCGCAAGCAACTCCCGGTTACCCACGTCGTAGTTCTTCTCAGCAGGGGTCAATCTCCTGGAGAAAAAGGCCACAGGATGGAGCTTCTGGTCCGTGGGGGAACGTTGTGACAGGACTGCCCCCACCCCGAATCAGAGGCGTCCACTTCCACAATAAACTGCAAACTAGTGTCTGGATGAATAAGAACAGGTGAGGTGGTGAACAGTTCCTTCAATGTACTCACAGCTGACTCGGCCTCAGGCGTCCACAGGAATGGCACCTTAGGGGAGGTGAGCTTGGTCAGGGGGCAACCACTCGGCTGAAACCCCTGATGAAGCGGCGGTAGAAGTTGGCGAAGCCCAGGAAGCGTTGTAGCTGCTTCCGAGACGTGGGTGTGGGCCACTCCACAACCGCTCTGATCTTGTCAGGGTCTGGTGACACTTGTCCCCGCTCGATAATAAAGCCCAAAAAGGGGACGGACTGCCGGTGGAACTCACATTTTTCTGCTTTCACATACAGTTTATTTTCCATGAGGCGTTGGAGAACCAGACGGACGTGGGAGACGTGTTCATCCTGTGACTTAGAGAATATTAGAATGTCATCCAAATAGACAAACACAAAACGGTGTAGAAAATCCCTCAACACATCGTTAATCATGGCCTGAAACACTGCTGGGGGCGTTAGTGAGACCGAATGGCATGACTAGGTATTCAAAGTGTCCGAGAGGGGTATTGAACCCAGTCTTCCATTCGTCTCCCGGCCTGATCCTAACGAGGTGGTAAGCGTTACGTAGGTCGAGTTTGGTAAACACGGTGGCACCATGAAGGGGTTCGAATGCTGAGTTGATGAGAGGCAGGGGTACGTATTTCTGACTGTGATGTTATTAAGTCCTCTGTAGTCAATGCAGGGGCGTAATGTTTTGTCCTTCTTCTCAACAAAAAAGAACCCAGCACCAACAGCGGAAGATGAGGGACGAATGATGCCAGAGGTTAGGGAGTCGCCTATGTAGGTTTCCATAGCTTCTCTCTCAGGACGGGACAGATTGAAAAGCCGACTGGACGGCAAAGGGGCTCCAGGCAGTAACTCAATAGCGCAATCGTATGGCCTATGAGGTGGTAGTGAGAGTGCTTTGGATTTACTGAATACCTCGGCCAGGTCCAGGTACTCCTCAGGGACTGAAGAGAGGTCTGGGGTTTTGACAGGGGAAGCAGGGGAACCTACCGAGGGCGGAATAGCCGACCCAAGGCAAACAGAATGGCAGTGAGTGCTCCAACTGTGTATTTTGTGGTTTTGCCAGTCAATATGGGGGTTGTGAATGCTAAGCCAAGGGAAACCGAGGATAAGGGGGAGGCCGAGGAGGAGACTACTTTAAACTGGATGGTTTCTTTGTGATTGCCGGACAGCATGAGAGAAACGGGGACAGTTTGATGGGTGATGTTGGCAAACTGATGGCCGTCAATAGCGGTTACTGTTATAGGCTTAGGCAGGGGCTTAACAGGGATCTCAGCCTGAGTGACCAGGTTAACGTCAAGGAAACTATCCTCAGCACCAGAGTCGATGAGAGCAGCTAGTGGGAGAGATAGATTCCTGAACTGGACTGTAGCTGGGATAACTAGACGGGGTGCTGTGGGCATTGAGTCAGGTGTAGCACTCGCAAGTATGCCCACTTTTACCTGCGAGCTTGGTCTTTTGGGCGAACCGGACAGTTAACCAGGAAATGAGTGCGGTCCCCACAGTACATGCACTCACCAGCCCGCATGCGCCGTTCCTTTTCGGCAGGGGACAGACGAGCACGGCCCAGCTGCATGGGCTCGTCTAGTTCCGTGGAGGGATCCGCTGCGGTGTGGACCCGACCGCCCCTCTCCTGTCTCCTCTCCCGTAGCCTGTTGTCTATTCGTGCAGCAAGGGAAACGAGAACATGAAGGTTAGCAGGCTCATCACGAACAGCTAGTTCATTCTTAATCGTGTCACTTAGACCGTTAACAAACGCTCCCTGAAGAGCTTCGTCATTCCACTTGGAATCGGCTGCCAAGGTCCAAAAATCAATGGCGTATTCAGCCACGCTACCCGTGCCCTGTCGTAGCTTCAATAGTCTCTTTGTGGCGGTCCCGGCATGGTCCGGGTGATCAAACACAACTTTCAATTGAGAGGAAAAATCGTCAAACGACAGGCTGGCAATCTGCTGAGTAGAACAAGCCGCTTCTGCCCAAATCAAAGCTTTGCCCCTCATTAACCCCAGTGCGTAATGTACCTTTGAGGATTCCGTGGAGAAAGACAGGGGCTTCTGTTGGAACACCAAGCGGCACTGAAGCAGGAAACCACGGCATTTGTTCAGGTCCCCGGTGAAAGGTTCGGGTGAGGTTGTAGGGGGGTTCCCGAAGGAGCAGGAGCGAAGCCGAGCCTGGAGCCACTGTAGGAGGAACAGGCGGAGGAGAAGCAGAGGGAGGAAGGGTAGTGAGTGTTACCAGGTTAGCTACCTGAGAGGTGAGATGAGATACTTGATCCAACAACTGCTGGTTGTTATCCACAAGAGTCCGGATGAGTTGGTCGTGTTGTCCCAATAACATTCCCTGTGAATGGAGGGCGCGTTGTACGCCATCACCCGTTGTTTCATGTGGCATCTCTGCTGAGTCCATGTTTGGCCAGTTCGTTCTATTAGGTTGGGTGGGGGACTCCAGGTGCAGAGACGGACACACGGACAAAGAGGGTGGATTAGGATGTAATTTATTCAGCGTGTCTTGGCAGAGAGAAGCAGTTCAGGGTGGAGTAGCTTCAGGCCGGGGTAGGAGCTGAGTGGGGTGGAGAGCCAGTAGTCCAGAGAGCTGGATGACGAGGATATCAGACAACAGAGGAGCAGGTTGCGGCGTGGGAATGGCAGGCAGGCAGGCAGCAGGAACAGACGGGATCTGGTCGAAGGAGAGACAGGTTACAAATGTGGCAGAAACAACTATAATACTGAGAGAGTACAACTAAACTGAGATTTGCTGTACGGAGCCAAGTTACCACAGGTGGTGTAGGAACGAACTGGCGCTGGAGAGGTGTCCAGCCCGGGTAGATAACTGCTGGTTGATTGATGACAATGAGCCGCAGCTGGAAGTAACGGAGCATGAGAGAGAATGGCCACGCCCCCTGACCTAGATCCTCTGACTGGGCTGCACAGCAGGGGGAGACAGACACAGACCACACACACACACAGGGGAAAAAGGAACAGGGAAACAAGCGGGAACCGGACCAACAGTGCCGAACCGTAACAGTGTGTCCTAATCGCGTCTGGTGTGGGTGGACAAAATCAACATGCGCGCGAGCGGTGTGGTCAGCATGTTAGAGAGGATCTCATGTTAAATACTGTTGAGTAATATGGCTACAGGTTCATCTGCCTCACCTAAAGCCTTCCTGGTGGGAAGCTGCTATAGACCACCAAGTGCTAACAGTCAGTATCTGGATAATATGTGTGAAATGCTCGATAATGTATGTGATGTCAATAGAGAGGTATATTTTCTGGGTGATTTAAATATTGACTGGCTTTCATCAGGCTGCCCACTCAAGACAAAGCTTTAAACTGTAACTAGTGCTGCAACCTGGTTCAGGTTATCAGTCAACCTACCAGGGTAGTTACAAACAGCACAGGAATGCAATCATCAACATGTATTGATCACATCTTTACTAATGCTGCAGAAATTTGCTTTAAAGCAGTTTAGCCCAATCACAAGACTTGCCTACAGTCGGGAACACGTGGCAAATCTGTCAGTGAACAGCATGCATCCAAAACAGGCCTTTAGAAATATTGTTGCCTGAAATATTTCAAATACAATCACGGGAAAACAGGTTGGAAAGCAAATGGCTCCTGCTGAAAAGAGAATATTAAACTGTCTGTAGGCTACCAAATATGTAATCAACTTCTAAATAGGCCTATTGAGCGAAGAGTGTTGTTTTAGAAAGTAAAACGAGAGAGAGATAGGCTTTTGTCAGGAGCGCATTGGACATCACCGGTGATGCGCATCATTGGGGGAGTCAGTGAAACTGGAAAGCTTTTTAGGACTATCATTTCCTCCTCATAGTGTTCATATTGAACACTCAGGCCTAGGCTAATTACTGTCTGTTTGTCAGGGTCAAAGTAGCCTGTCATTTCCATCATTTGGGAGGTATTAAAGATTCTGCTAAAGTCTCCAGTCATCTAAAATGATGTAGAATGACATGAAATGCATCTATAAAAGGCTTTAAAAAAGTTTTCCCCCTTTTGTGCAATTTCTGCAAGTCCCTCTACTCTACTGCTCTATGCAAGCATGGAAAAGCAATGATAATGCAGCAATGATAATGTAGCAATGATAATGCAGCAATGATAATGCGGCAATGATAATGCAGCAATGATAATGCCTGCAATGCTTTATTGTGTGTTTTTTTTTATGCTTTCCGGTACCTCTGCGCCCCCCAGGCCACACCCCTCTCGCCTCACTTTTTGTTCTGGCACCTCCCAATTTACAAATTAAGCAACTGGAAAGCGTAATGCTGAAGTTCCCACAGAATAATGTTGTTTCTTAACGTTCTCTGGACAATTTGAGAACATGATTTCAAATAGAACCATGAGTAAACCTGTAGGAAATATTATACTGAAGTACTGAAATTCCCACCTAAGAAACATATGGTTCTCAGAATGTTATTTGCTAGCTGGGTATCCTGTGGCATGTAAACATCTTGCCAGCATGAAATAGTTCCCAATCGTTCTGATTGTGTTCTGATTGTGACGTCATGCTGTACAGGTTCTCCCAGCGTGAAACTGTTCCCAGTTCAATAATTGCCCACGCATCTCTTGATGTGGATGGCTGAGCTCATCTCTTGATGTGGATGGCTGAGCTCATCTCTCTATGTGGATGGCTGAGCTCATTTCTTTATGTGGATGGCTGAGCTCATCTCTCTATGTGGATGGCTGAGCTCATTTCTTTATGTGGATGGCTGAGCTCATCTCTTTATGTGGATGGCTGAGCTCATCTCTTTATGTGGATGGCTGAGCTCATCTCTCTATGTGGATGGCTGAGCTCATCTCTATATGTGGATGGCTGAGCTCATCGCTTTATGTGGATGGCTGAGCTCATCTCAGTTAGGGCGAGTGATGAGCTCTACAGCAGAGTCTCACAACTCCATCGCTGGTTGAAAACTGTTTTCTGCCCCTCCCAAAAGATAGAATTTGTAGATAATTGGCCCTCTTTCTGGGACTCACCCACAAACAGGACCAAGCCTGGCCTGCTGAGGCGTGACGGACTCCATCCTAGCTGGAGGGGTGCTACAGGACCAAGCCTGGCCTGCTGAGGAGTGATGGACTCCATCCTAGCTGGAGGGGTGCTACAGGACCAAGCCTGGCCTGCTGAGGAGTGATGGACTCCATCCTAGCTGGAGGGGTGCTACAGGACCAAGCCTGGCCTGCTGAGGAGTGACGGACTCCATCCTAGCTGGAGGGGTGCTACAGGACCAAGCCTGGCCTGCTGAGGAGTGATGGACTCCATCCTAGCTGGAGGGGTGCTACAGGACCAAGCCTGGCCTGCTGAGGAGTGATGGACTCCATCCTAGCTGGAGGGGTGCTACAGGACCAAGCCTGGCCTGCTGAGGAGTGACGGACTCCATCCTAGCTGGAGGGGTGTTACAGGACCAAGCCTGGCCTGCTGAGGAGTGACGGACTCCATCCTAGCTGGAGGGGTGCTACAGGACCAAGCCTGGCCTGCTGAGGAGTGATGGACTCCATCCTAGCTGGAGGGGTGCTACAGGACCAAGCCTGGCCTGCTGAGGAGTGATGGACTCCATCCTAGCTGGAGGGGTGCTACAGGACCAAGCCTGGCCTGCTGAGGAGTGACGGACTCCATCCTAGCTGGAGGGGTGCTACAGGACCAAGCCTGGCCTGCTGAGGAGTGATGGACTCCATCCTAGATGGAGGGGTGCTACAGGACCAAGCCTGGCCTGCTGAGGAGTGATGGACTCCATCCTAGCTGGAGGGGTGCTACAGGACCAAGCCTGGCCTGCTGAGGAGTGACGGACTCCATCCTAGCTGGAGGGGTGTTACAGGACCAAGCCTGGCCTGCTGAGGAGTGATGGACTCCATCCTAGCTGGAGGGGTGCTACAGGACCAAGCCTGGCCTGCTGAGGAGTGATGGACTCCATCCTAGCTGGAGGGGTGCTACAGGACCAAGCCTGGCCTGCTGAGGAGTGATGGACTCCATCCTAGCTGGAGGGGTGCTCTCATCTTATCTACCAACATAGACAGGGCTCTAACTCCTCTAGCTCCACAATGAGACAGGGTGCAGGCCAGGCAGCAGGCTGTTAGCCAGCCCAATGAGACAGGGTGCAGGCCAGGCAGCAGGCTGTTAGCCAGCCTGACAGCTTAGTGGAGTCTGCCACTAGCACAGTCAGTGTAGTCAGCTCAGCTTTCCACGTTGAGACCGTGTCTGTGCCTCGATCTAGGTTGAGCAAAACAAAACATGGCGGTATTCGCCTTAGCAATCTCACTGGAATAAAGACCTCCTCCATTCCTGTCATTATTGAAAGAGATTGTGATATCTCACATCTCAAAATAGGGCTACTTAATGTTAGATCCCTCACTTCCAAAGCAGTTATGGTCAATGAACTAATCACAATCTTGATGTGATTGGCCTGACTGAAACATGGCTTAAGCCTGATAATAATAATAATAATAAGCCATATAGCAGACGCTTTTATCCAAAGCGACTTACAGTCATGTGCGCATACATTTTTACGTATGGGTGGTCCCGGGGATCGAACCCACTACCCTGGCGTTACAAGCGCCATGCTCTACCAATTGAGCTACAGAGGACCACATGAATTGACTGTGTTAAACAAGGCCTCTCCTCCTGGTTCCACTAGTGACCATATCCCCCCTGCATCCCGCAAAGGCGGAGGTGTTGCTAACATTTACGATAGCAAATGTCAATTTACCCCCCAACAAATGACTGTGTTTTTGTCTTTTGAGCTTCTAGTCATGAAATCTATGCAGCTACTCAATCACTTTTTATAGCTACTGTTTACAGGCCTCCTGGGCCGTATACAGAGTTCCTCACTGAGTCCCCTGAATTCCTATTGGACCTTGTAGTCATGGCAGATAATATTCTAATTTTTGGTGACCTTAATATTCACATGGAAAAGTCCACAGACCCACTCCAAAAGGCTTTCGGAGCCATCATCGACTCAGTGGGTTTTGTCCAACATGTCTCCGGACCTACTCATTACTGTTGGATCTGACAATTAATCTTGATGGTTGTACAGTCGTCTCGTAAAATCTGTGAAGGACCCCGGCGTTACTCTGGACCCTGATCTCTCTTTTGACAAACATATCAAGAATATTTCAAGGACAGCTTTTTTTGTAACATTGCAAAAATCAGAAATGTTTTGTCAAAAAATTATGCAGAAAGCTAATTCATGCTTTTGTCACTTGTAGATTCGACTACTGCAATGTTCTACTCTCCGGCTACCCGGATAAAGCACTAAATAAACTTCAGTTAGTGCTAAACACGGCTGCTAGAATCTTGACTAGAACCAAAAAATGTGATCACATTACTCCAGTGCTAGCCTCTCTACACTGGCTTCCTGTTAAGGCTAGGGCTGATTTCAAGGTTTTACTGCTAACCTACAAAGTATTACATTGGCTTGCTCCTACCTATCTCTCCGATTTGGTCCTGCCGTACATACCTACACGTACGCTATGGTCACAAGACGCAGGCCTCCTTATTGTCCCTAGAATTTCTCAGCAAACAGCTGGAGGCAGGGCTTTCTCCTATAGAGCTCCATTTTTATGGAATGGTCCGCCTATCCATGTGAGAGATGCAGACTCATCTCTTCAGTAGCTCCTATGATTGAGTGTAGTCTGGCCCAGGGGTGCGAAGGAGAACGGAAAGGCACTGGAGCGACAAACCGCCCTTGTCTGTCTCTGCCTGGCCGGTTCCTGTCTCTCCATTGGGATTCTCTGCCTCTGACCCTGTTACGGGGGCTGAGTCACTGGCTTACTGGTGCTTTGCATGCCATCACTGACGTGATCTTCCTGTCCGGTTTGTCGAGCCCTCTGGCTCGTGCAGTGGAGGAGATCTTCATGGGCTATACTCAGCCATGTCTCAGGGTAGTAGGTTGGTGGGCTATACTCAGCCTTGTCTCAGGGTAGTAGGTTGGTGGGCTATACTCAGCCTTGTCTCAGGGTAGTAGGTTGGTGGGCTATACTCAGCCATGTCTCAGGGTAGTAGGTTGGTGGGCTATACTCAGCCTTGTCTCAGGGTAGTAGGTTGGTGGGCTATACTCAGCCATGTCTCAGGGTAGTAGGTTGGTGGGCTATACTCAGCCATGTCTCAGGGTAGTAGGTTGGTGGGCTATACTCAGCCATGTCTCAGGGTAGTAGGTTGGTGGGCTATACTCAGCCATGTCTCAGGGTAGTAGGTTGGTGGGCTATACTCAGCCATGTCTCAGGGTAGTAGGTTGGTGGGCTATACTCAGCCATGTCTCAGGGTAGTAGGTTGGTGGGCTATACTCAGCCTTGTCTCAGGGTAGTAGGTTGGTGGGCTATACTCAGCCATGTCTCAGGGTAGTAGGTTGGTGGGCTATACTCAGCCATGTCTCAGGGTAGTAGGTTGGTGGGCTATACTCAGCCTTGTCTCAGGGTAGTAGGTTGGTGGGCTATACTCAGCCATGTCTCAGGGTAGTAGGTTGGTGGGCTATACTCAGCCATGTCTCAGGGTAGTAGGTTGGTGGGCTATACTCAGCCATGTCTCAGGGTAGTAGGTTGGTGGGCTATACTCAGCCTGGTGTCAGGGTAGTAGGTTGGTGGGCTATACTCAGCCATGTCTCAGGGTAGTAGGTTGGTGGGCTATACTCAGCCATGTCTCAGGGTAGTAGGTTGGTGGGCTATACTCAGCCATGTCTCAGGGTAGTAGGTTGGTGGGCTATACTCAGCCATGTCTCAGGGTAGTAGGTTGGTGGGCTATACTCAGCCTGGTCTCAGGGTAGTAGGTTGGTGGGCTATACTCAGCCTGGTGTCAGGGTAGTAGGTTGGTGGACTATACTCAGCCATGTCTCAGGGTAGTAGGTTGGTGGTCTGTTGATATTCCTCTGGTGGTGTGGGGGCTGTGCTTTGGCAAAGTGGGTGGGGTTATATCCTGCCTGGTTGGCCCTGTCCGGGGGTATCGTCGGACGGGGCCACAGTGTCTCCCAACCCCTGTCTCAGCCTCCAGTATCTATGCTGCAATAGTCTATGTGCCGTGGGGCTAGAGTCAGTCTGATATATCTGGTGTTATTCTCCTGTCTTATCCGGTGTCCTGTGTGAATTTAAGTATGCTCCCTCTAATTCTCTCTCTCTCCCTCTCTCCCTCCCCTCCCGGAGGACCTGAGCCCTAGGACCATGCCTCAGGACTACCTGGCCTGATGACTCCTGGCTGTCCCCAGTCCACCTGGTCATGCTGCTGCTCCAGTTTCCACTCTTCTGCCTGCGGCTATGGAACCCTGACCTGTTCACCGGACGTGCTACCTTGTCCCAGACCTGCTGTTTTCAACTCTCTCTCTCTACCGCACCTGCTATTTCAACCTCTAAATGCCCGGCTATGGAAAGCCAAGTGACATTTACTCCTGATGTACTGACCTGTTGCAACCTCTACAACCACTGAGATTATTATTTGACCCTGCTGGTCATCTATGAACGTTTGAACATCTTGGAGAAAAATCTGGCCTTAATGGCCATGTACTGTTATAGTCGGCACAGCCAGAAGAGGACTGGCCACCCCCAGATAATGGTTCCTCTCTAGGTTTCTGCCTTTCTAGGGAGTTTTTCCTAGCCACCGTGCTTCTACATCTGCATTGCTGCTGTTTGGGGTTTTAGGCTGGGTTTCTGTATAGAATTTTGTGACATCTGCTGATGTAAAAAGGGCTTTGAAATTAAATTTGATTGTGGATGGCTGAGCTCATCTCTTGATGTGGATGGCTGAGCTCATCTCTTGATGTGGATGGCTGAGCTCATCTCTTTATGTGGATGGCTGAGCTCATCTCTTGATGTGGATGGGTGAGCTCATCTCTTTATGTGGATGGCTGAGCTCATCTCTTTATGTGGATGGCTGAGCTCATCTCTTTATGTGGATGGCTGAGCTCATCTCTTGATGTGGATGGCTGAGCTCATCTCTTGATGTGGATGGCTGAGATCATCTCTTTATGTGGATGGCTGAGCTCATCTCTTTATGTGGATGGCTGAGCTCATCTCTATATGTGGATGGCTGAGCTCATGCAGATGTTTCTCCCTCGATCTCAAACGGTTCTGTAGGCACGCGCTTTTTTTCACACATCTGGCTATCAGTGGTGGCCAGGAGTATTGACACTGACCAATCAGAAGCTTGTTGAGGCATGAGGTCAGCATATACAGTACCAGTCAAAAGTTTGGACATGTCTACTCATTCAAGGGTTCTTCTTTATTTTTTACTATTTTCTACATTTTAGAATAATAGTGAAGACATCAAAACTATGAAATAACACATGTGGAATCATGTAGTAACCAAAAAAGTGTTAAACAAATCAAAATACATTTTAAATGTTCGATTCTTCAAAGTAGCCACCCTTTGCCTTGATGACAGCTTTGTACACTCTTGGCATTCTCTCAACCAGCTTCATGAGGTAGTCACCTGGCACGCATTTCAATGAACAGGTGTGCCTTTTTTAAAAGTTAATTTGTGGAATTTCTTTCCTTCTTAATGCGTTTGAGCCAATCAGTTGTGTTGTGACAAGGTAGGGGTGGTATACAGAAGATAGCCCTATTTGGTAAAAGACCAAGTCCATATTATGGCAAGAACAGCTCAAATAAGCAAAGAGGAACATTTCAAGAACTTTGAAAGTTTCTTCAAGTGCAGTCGCAAAAACCATCAAGTGCTATGATGAAACTGGCTTTCATGAGGACCGCCACAGGAAAGGAAGACCCAGAGTTACCTCTGCTGCAGAGGATAAGTTCATTAAAGTTACCAGCCTCAGAAATTGCAGCCCAAATAAATGCTTCACAGAGTTCAAGTAACAGACACATCTCAACATCAACTGTTCAGAGGGGACTGTGTGAATCAGGCCTTCGTGGTCGAATTGCTGCAAAGAAACCACTACTAAAGGACACCAATAATAAGAAGAGACTTGTTTGGGCCAAGAAACACGAGCAATGGACATTAGACTGGTGCAAATCTGTCCTTTGGTCTGATGAGTCCAAATTCAAGATTTTTTGTTCCAACTGCCATGTCTTTGTGAGACGCAGAGTAGATAAACGGATGATCTCCGCATGTGTGGTTCCAACCGTGAAGCATGGAGAAGGAGGTGTGATGGTGTGGGAGTGTGGGGGTGCTTTGCTGGTGACACTGTTAGTGATTTATTTAGAATTCAAGGCACAATTAACCAGCATGGCTACCACAGCATTCTGCAGCGATACGCCATCCCATCTGGTTCGCGCTTAGTGGGCATATTTTTTTTTTTCAACAGGACAATGACCCAACACACCTCCAGGCTGTGTAAGGCCTATTTGACTAAGAAGGAGAGTGATGGAGTGCTGCATCAGATGACCTGGCCTCCACAATCCCCCGACCTCAACCAATTGAGATGGTTTGGGATGAGTTGGACCGCAGAGTGAAGGAAAAGCAGCCAACAAGTGCTCAGCATACGTGGGAACTCCTTCAAGACTGTTGGAAAAGCATTGCAGGTGAAGCTGGTTGAGAGAATGCCAAGAGTGTGCAAAGCTGTCATCAAGGCAAAGGGTGGCTATTTGAAATATATTTTGATTTGTTTAACACTTTTTTGGTTACTACATGATTCCATATGTGTTATTTCATTGTATTGATGTCTTCACTATTATTCTACCATGTAGAAAATAGTAAAAATAAATAAAAACCCTTGAATGAGTAGGTGTGTCCAAACCTGACTGGTACTGTAAATACCCGGACACGCCAAAGTATATGAGGAGAGATTCTTTGCGATTGCAAAGACTTGGGTGCTACGTTTTCGATTGACAGTGCATACAGTATATTAGTTAGTTAGTTAGCTAGCTGTACAAACAAGTTAAAACTGCTCACCTCTCAACCAGTTTACAGCTAATTATGCTAGTTAGCTAGCTGTACAAACAAGTTAAAACTGCTCACCTCTCAACCAGTTTACAGCTAATTATGCTAGTTAGCTAGCTGTACAAACAAGTTAAAACTGCTCACCTCTCAACCAGTTTACAGCTAATTATGCTAGTTAGCTAGCTGTACAAACAAGTTAAAACTGCTCACCTCTCAACCAGTTTACAGCTAATTATGCTAGTTAGCTAGCTGTACAAACAAGTTAAAACTGCTCACCTCTCAACCAGTTTACAGCTAATTATGCTAGTTAGCTAGCTAAATCAAGGGCGAGGGGGTGTAAGAGAAGCTCAGCCATCCACACAGACGCAATTATTGGCTGGGAACATTTTTACAACATGATGTCACAATCAGAACGATTGGGAAGTATTTCACGCTGGGAATATTTTTACATGACACGCTGCACCATTCCCAGAACGTTGTGGGAAGGTTGTATGCAACAACAACAACAACAACATGCGTCAACCACGCTCTGACCAAACCCTAAGAAACAGAAGAGAGAGACAGACTGAGCAGCCAGTGAAGAACAAACACCACTTGAAATACAACCCATTATGTTGATGTATTTTCCCTGTTGTACTTTAACTATTTGCATATCATTACAACCCTTTATATAGTCATAATATGACATCTGAAATGTCTCTATTATTTTGGAACTTCACTTTGTATTGTTTATTTCACTTTTGTTTATCCATTTCATTAGCTTTGGCAATATTAACATATGTTTCCCATGCCAATAAAGCCCCCTTAATTGAAGAGAGAGAGAGAGAGAGAGAGAGAGAGAGAGAGAGAGAGAGAGAGAGAGAGAGAGAGAGAGAGAGAGAGAGAGAGAGAGAGAGAGAGAGAGAGAGAGAGAGAGAGAGAGAGAGAGAGAGAGAGAGAGAGAGAGAGAGAGAGAGAGAGAGAGAGACTTATGGCAACCTCAGGACAAGTGTTGAAGTTATGAGTGGTTGTTATGGAAACTGGCAATGAAGGGAATTTTAGGGAATCCTTCACCCCTCCCCACTGTATACAGAAAATGTGTTTGCGTGTGGATGTGTGTGTGTGTGTGAGTGTGTGTGTGTGTGTGAGTGTGTGAGTGAGTGTGTGTGTGTGTGTGTGTGTGTGTGTGTGTGTGTGTGTGTGTGTGTGTGTGTGTGTGTGTGTGTGTGTGTGTGTGTGTGAGTGTGTGTGTGAGTGTGTGTGAGTGTGTGTGTGTGATAGTGCTAGTGCTAGTGTGGGGGCGTGTAGGCGCTTTTAGAAAGAGCGCCTCATCTACATTCCGTCTGTTACCATAGTAACGCCACACTCACCAGAACGCTTATCACTGTCCTCCCTTAAAGAACCAATCAAAAACGCTCATCACTGTCCCCCTCCCCTAAAGAACCAATCAAAACACTCATCACTGTCCTTCCCTAAAGAAGCAATCAAAACGCTCATCACTGCCCCCCTTAGTTAGGGTTAGGGTTAGGGTTAGGTAGGTTTAGGGTTAGTTAGGGTTCGGTAGGTTTATGGTTAGGGTTAGGGTTAGGGAGTATATGGACCAGTTGGTTAGAGAATAATACACCATCAGGACGTTGTAGTCACCTCTGGTCTGGGAGTCCCATCAAAATGATCCTGCTGGTTCCACTTGTCACCAAAATGGTCTATACTGGTCTGTAGTGGTCTGTGGTAGTCATGTACTGGTATGTACTGGTCTGTAGTAGTAATGTGCTGGTCTGTAGTAGTCATGTACTGGTCTGTAGTAGTCCTGTACTGGTCTGTAGTAGTCCTGTACTGGTCTGTAGTAGTCTTGTACTGGTCTGTAGTAGTCTTGTACAGGTCTGTAGTAGTCCTATACTGGTCTGTAGTAGTCCTGTGCTGGTCTGTACTGGTCTGTAGTAGTCCTGTACTGGTCTTTAGTAGTCCTGTGCTGGACTGTACTGGTCTGTAGTAGTCCTGTACTGGTCTGTAGTAGTCCTGTGCTGGTTTGTACTGGTCTGTAGTAGTCCTGTACTGGTCTTTAGTAGTCCTGTGCTGGTCTGTAGTAGTCCTGTGCTGGTCTGTACTGGTCTGTAGTAGTCCTGTACTGGTCTGTAGTAGTCCTGTACTGGTCTTTAGTAGTCCTGTGCTGGTCTGTACTGGTCTGTAGTAGTCCTGTGCTGGTCTGTAGTAGTCCTGTGCTGGACTGTACTGGTCTGTAGTAGTCCTGTGCTGGTCTGTAGTAGTCCTGTGCTGGTCTGTACTGGTCTGTAGTAGTCCTGTGCTGATCTGTAGTAGTCCTGTGCTGGTCTGTACTGGTCTGTAGTAGTCCTGTACTGGTCTTTAGTAGTCCTGTGCTGGTCTGTACTGGTCTGTAGTAGTCCTGTACTGGTCTTTAGTAGTCCTGTGCTGGTCTCTACTGGTCTGTAGTAGTCCTGTGCTGGTCTGTAGTAGTCCTGTACTGGTCTGTAGTAGTCCTGTGCTGGTCTGTAGTAGTCCTGTGCTGGTCTGTAGTAGTCCTGTGCTGGTCTGTACTGGTCTGTAGTAGTCCTGTGCTGGTCTGTAATAATCCTGTGCTGGTCTGTACTGGTCTGTAGTAGTCCTGTGCTGGTCTGTAGTAGTCCTGTGCTGGTCTGTACTGGTCTGTAGTAGTCCTGTGCTGGTCTGTAGTAGTCCTGTGCTGGTCTGTACTGGTCTGTAGTAGTCCTGTGCTGGTCTGTAGTAGTCCTGTGCTGGTCTGTAGTAGTCCTGTGCTGGTCTGTACTGGTCTGTAGTAGTCCTGTGCTGGTCTGTAGTAGTCCTGTACTGGTCTGTAGTAGTCCTGTGCTGGTCTGTAGTAGTCCTGTGCTGGTCTGTAGTAGTCCTGTGCTGGTCTGTAGTAGTCCTGTGCTGGTCTGTAGTAGTCCTGTGCTGGTCTGTAGTAGTCCTGTGCTGGTCTGTAGTAGTCCTGTGCTGGTCTGTAATAATCCTGTGCTGGTCTGTAGTAGTCCTGTGCTGGTCTGTAATAATCCTGTGCTGGTCTGTCCTGCTATAGTGTGTGTCGGGCTCTGCAGTGTCTGTAATAATCCTGTGCTGGTCTGTCCTGCTATAGTGTGTGTCGGGCTCTGCAGTGTCTTGGTTCCTCTCTTGTCTTTCTGAAGGGAAACCAGAGGAGGGAGGAGTGGGAAGGAACAGACTCCCCCTCATTTCCTCCTTAACCACCAGTAGGACGGCTCCAGCCCCTCACATCCGACTAATAAGAAGGCTAACAATATTGGTCCTCAGTGATAGGTTGGTACTCAGTGACCACACCAATAGCGAGTGACATGGTGACATCCAGAACTCATTTTAAAGCTCACTGATTGGTTAATGGCAGCTCTACAACCCTAAACCCTAACCACAACCCTAACCCCTGAACACAACCCTAAACCCTGAACACAACCCTAAACCCTGACCACAAACCTAACCACAACCCTAAACCCTGACCACAAACCTAACCACAACCCTAAACCCTGACCACAAACCTAACCACAACCCTAAACCCTGAACACAACCCTAAACCTTGACCACAAACCTAACCACAACCCTAAACCCTGACCACAAACCTAACCACAACCCTAAACCCTGACCACAAACCTGACCACAAACCTAACCACAACCCTAAACCCTGACCACAAACCTAACCACAACCCTAAACCCTGACCACAAACCTAACCACAACCCTAAACCCTGACCACAAACCTGACCACAAACCTAACCACAACCCTAAACCCTGACCACAACCCTAACCCCTGAACACAACCCTAAACCCTAACCACAACCCTAAACCCTGACCACAAACCTAACCACAACCCTAAACCCTGACCACAAACCTAACCCCTGAACACAACCCTAAACCCTAACCACAACCCTAAACCCTGACCACAAACCTAACCACAACCCTAAACCCTGACCACAAACCTAACCACAACCCTAAACCCTGACCACAAACCTAACCACAACCCTAAACCCTGACCACAAACCTAACCCCTGAACACAACCCTAAACCCTAACCACAACCCTAAACCCTGACCACAACCCTAACCCCTGAACACAACCCTAAACCCTAACCACAACCCTAAACCCTGACCACAAACCTAACCCCAATCCTAAACCCTAACCCAAACCTAACCCCAATCCTAAACCCTGACCACAAACCTAACCCCAATCCTAAACCCTAACCCAAACCTAACCCCAACCCTAAACCCTAACCACAACCCTAAACCCTGACCACAAACCTAACCCCAATCCTAAACCCTGACCACAAACCTCAACCCTAAACCCTAACCCAAACCTAACCCCAACCCTAAACCCTAACCCAAACCTAACCCCAATCCTAAACCCTGACGCCAACACATCCCTTTCCATATTTTGTATCTTTCCTCTCCATCCTACCATACCCTACTGTCTTCCTCTCCTCCCTCTCCTCCTGTCCTAGAAGTTTCCTATTAGCTCACACTTCCTGTTTCCTGTCTGTGTTCCCGTGGAGACGGATGTTTGGCAGGAAGAACCGGAAGAGCTGCAGAGCCCAGATAACACACACAAACACACACAAAGTACATTACACACAAACACACTACATTACACACAGACACACTACATTACACACAGACACACTACATTACACACAGACACACTACATTACACACAGACACACTACATTACACACAGACACACTACATTACACACAGACACACTACATTACACACAGACACACTACATTACACACAGACACACTACATTACACACAGACACACTACATTACACACAAACACACTACATTACACACAGACACACTACATTACACACAGACACACTACATTACACACAGACACACTACATTACACACAGACACACTACATTACACACAGACACACTACATTACACACAAACACACTAAACTACACACAGACACACTACATTACACACAGACACACTACATTACACAGACATCCTACTAACACATACACATTCCAACAATACATTCCTAACCCTAACCTAACCCTGGTTCCTGGCTGAACAAGCAGATTCACTGTTTAACAGCTAACCCTAACAACTGAACCAACCTACCTAACCCTAACCACTGAACCAACCTACCTAGACAACCCTAACCACTGAACCAACCTACCTAGCCCTAACCACTGAACCAACCTACCTAACCCTAACCACTGAACTAACCTACCTAGCCAACCTACCTCACCCCTGAACTAACCTACAAACCTAGACCCAACCCCTCAACGTACCTACCCACCTAGCCCTAACCCCTGAACTAACCAACCTACCTAGCCCTAACCACTGAACCAACCTACCTAGCCAACCTACCTCACCCCTGAACTAACCTACAAACCTAGACCTAACCCCTGACCTAACCTACCCACCTAGCCCTAACCCCTGAACTAACCAACCTACCTAGCCCTAACCCCTGAACTAACCTACCCATCTAGCCCTAACCCCTGAACTAACCTACCTAACTAGCCCTAACCACTGAACCAACCTACCTAGCCAACCTACCTCACCCCTGAACTAACCTACAAACCTAGACCTAACCCCTGAACTAACCAACCTACCTAGCCCTAACCCCTGAACTAACCTACCCACCTAGCCCTAACCCCTGAACTAACCAACAAACCTAGCCCTAACCCCTGAACTAACCTACCTACCTAGCCCTAACACCTGAACTAACCTACAAACCTAGACCTAACCCCTGAACTAACCAACCTACCTAGCCCTAACCCCTGAACTAACCAACCTACCTAGCCCTAACCCCTGAACTAACCTACAAACCTAGCCCTAACCCCTGAACTAACCTACAAACCTAGACCTAACCCCTGAACTAACCTACCTACCTATTTCTAACCCCTGAACTAACCTACCTAGCCCTAACACCTGAACTAACCTACCTACCTAGCCCTAACCCCTGAACTAACCTAACTAACCTAACCCCTAAACTAACTGACCTACCTAGCCCTAACCCCTGAACTAACCGACCGACCTACCTAGCCCTAACCCCTGAACTTACCTACCTAGCCCTAACCCCTGAACTAACCTACCTAGCCCTAACCATTGAACTAACCTATCTAGCCCTAAAATCCTGAACTAACCTACCTAGCCCTAACCCCTGAACTAGCCCACCTACATAGCCCTAACCCCTGAACTAGCCACCCTACCTAGCCCTAACCCCTGAACTAACCTACCTAGCCTTAACCCCTGAACTAACCTACCTAGCCCTAACCCCTAAACTCACCTACTTAGCCCTAACCCCTGAACTAACCTACCTAGCCCTAACCCCTGAACTAGCCCACCTACCTAGCCCTAACCCCTGAACTAACCTACCTAGCCCTAAACCCTAAACTCACCTACTTAGCCCTAACCCCTGAACTAACCTACCTAGCCCTAACCCCTGAACTAACCTACCTAGCCCTAACCCCTGAACTAGCCCACCTACCTAGCCCTAACCCCTAAACTCACTTACTTAGCCCTAACCCCTGAACTAACCTACCTAACCCTAACCCCTGAACTAACCTACCTAGCCCTAACCCCTGAACTAGCCCACCTACCTAGCCCTAACCCCTGAACTAGCCCACCTACCTAGCCCTAACCCCTGAACTAACCTACCTAGCCCTAACCCCTGAACTAACCTACCTAGCCCTAACCCCTGAACTAACCTACCTAGCCCTAACCCCTGAACTAACCGACCTAGCCCTAAACCCTGAACTAACATACCTAGCCCTAAACCCTGAACTAACATACCAAGCCCTAACCCCTAAACTCACCTACCTAGCCCTAACCCCTGAACTAACCTACCTAGCCTTAACCCCTGAACTAACCTACCTAGCCCTAACCCCTGAACTAACCTACCTAGCCCTAACCCCTGAACTAACCTACCTAGCCCTAACCCCTGAACTAACCTACCTAGCCTTAACCCCTGAACTAACCTACCTAGCCCTAACCCCTGAACTAACCTACCTAGCCCTAACCCCTGAACTAACCTACCTAGCCCTACCCCCTGAACTAGCCCACCTACCTAGCCTTAACCCCTGAACTAACCTACCTAGCCCTAACCCCTGAACTAACCTACCTAGCCCTAACCCCTGAACTAACCTACCTAGCCCTAACCCCTAAACTAACCTACCTAGCCCTAACCCCTGAACTAACCTACCTAACCCTAACCCCTGAACTAACCTACCTAGCCCTAACCCCTGAACTAACCTACCTAACCCTAACCCCTGAACTAAACTACCTAGCCCTAACCCCTGAACTAACCTACCTAGCCCTAACCCCTAAACTAACCTACCTAGCCCTAACCCCTGAACTAACCTACCTAACCCTAACCCCTAAACTAACCTACCTAGCCCTAACCCCTGAACTAACCTACCTAGCCCTAACCCCTGACATCAGTGCTTCAAGGTGATGGTCTGAATGAGTTTTCTGGCCATACTGATAGTCAGAACTAACCCTAACCCTTTCCCTACCATATATACATACAAGACTTGAAGAACGTTCCCTACGTTAAATGCAGGACTAGAGGAACCTTCCCTAGCATGCATACAGGACAAGAGGAACCTTCCCTACCATACATACAGGACTAGAGGAACCTTCCCTACCATACATACAGGACTAGAGGAACCTTCCCTACCATACATACAGGACTAGAGGAACCTTCCCTAGCATGCATACAGGACAAGAGGAACCTTCCCTACCATACATACAGGACTAGAGGAACCTTCCCTACCATACATACAGGACTAGAGGAACCTTCCCTACCATACATACAGGACTAGAGGAACCTTCCCTACCATACATACAGGACTAGAGGAACCTTCCCTTCCATACAATTCAGGACTAGAGGAACCTTCCCTACCATACATACAGGACTAGAGGAATCTTCCCTACCATACATACAGGACTAGAGGAACCTTCCCTACCATACATACAGGACTAGAGGAACCTTCCCTTCCATACATTCAGGACTAGAGGAACCTTCCCTACCATACATACAGGACTAGAGGAATTTTCCCTACCATACATACAGGACTAGAGGAATTTTCCCTACCATACATTCAGGACTAAAGGAACCTTCCCTACCATACATACAGGACTAGAGGAACCTTCCCTACCATACATACAGGACTAGAGGAACCTTCCCTACCATACATACAGGACTAAAGGAACCTTCCCTACCATACATACAGGACTAAAGGAACCTTCCCTACCATACATACAGGACTAAAGGAACCTTCCCTACCATACATTCAGGACTAGAGGAACCTTCCCTACCATACATTCAGGACTAAAGGAACCTTCCCTACCATACATTCAGGACTAGAGGAACCTTCCCTACCATACATACAGGACTAGAGGAACCTTCCCTACCATACATACAGGACTAGAGGAACCTTCCCTACCATACATACAGGACTAGAGGAACCTTCCCTACCATACATACAGGACTAGAGGAACCTTCCCTACCATACATAAAGGACTAGAGGAACCTTCCCTACCATACATTCAGGACTAAAGGAACCTTCCCTACCATACATACAGGACTAGAGAAACCTTCCCTACCATACATACAGGACTAGAGGAACCTTCCCTACCATACATACAGGACTAGAGGAATCTTCCCTACCATACATACAGGACTAGAGGAACCTTCCCTACCTTACAGGACTAGAGGAACCTTCCCTACCATACATACAGGACTAAAGGAACCTTCCCTACCATACATACAGGACTACCATACCAACATAG
The DNA here is from genome assembly GCF_020615455.1 of Coregonus clupeaformis. Lineage (NCBI taxonomy): Eukaryota > Metazoa > Chordata > Actinopteri > Salmoniformes > Salmonidae > Coregonus > Coregonus clupeaformis. Next base: position 23,420,142 of record NC_059219.1, on the reverse strand, counting down.
ATAGGGCTCTAACTCCTCTAGCCCCACAGTGAAATAGGGTGCAGGCCAGGCAGCAGGCTGTTAGCCAACCTGCCAGCTTAGTGGAGTCTGCCAATAGCACAGTCAGTGTAGTCAGCTCAGCCATACCCATTGAGACTGTGTCTGTGCCTCGACCTAGGTTGGGCAAAACTAAACATGGCGGTGTTCACCCTAGCAATCTTATTAGGATAAAGACCTCCTCCATTCCTGCCATTATTGAAAGAGATCGTGATACCTCACATCTCAAAATAGGGTTACTTAATGTTAGATCCCTCACTTCAAAGGCAGTCATAGTCAATGAACTAATCACTGATCATAATCTCGATGTGATTGGCCTGACTGAAACATGGCTTAAGCCTGATGAATTTGCTGTGTTAAATGAGGCCTCACCTCCTGGTTACACTAGTGACCATATTCCCCGTGCATCCCGCAAAGGCGGAGGTGTTGCTAACATTTACGATAGCAAATTTCAATTTACAAAAAAAAAATGGCGTTTTCATCTTTTGAGCTTCTAGTCATGAAATCTATGCAGCCTACTCAATCACTTTTTATAGCTACTGTTTACAGGCCTCCTGGGCCATATACAGCGTTCCTCTCTGAGTTTCCTGAATTCCTATCAGACCTTGTAGTCATAGCAGATCATATTCTAATTTTTGGTGATTTTAATATTCACATGGAGAAGTCCACAGACCCACTCCAAAAGTCTTTCGGAGCCATTATCGACTCAGTGGGTTTTGTCCAACATGTCTCTGGACCTACTCACTGCCACAGTCATACTCTGGACCTAGTTTTGTCCCATGGAATAAATGTTGTAGATCTTAATGTTTTTCCACAAAATCCTGGACTATCGGACCACCATTTTATTACATTTGCAATCGCAACAAATAATCTGCTCAGACCCCAACCAAGGAGCATCAAAAGTCGTGCTATAAATTCTCAAACAACACAAAAATTCATTGATGCCCTTCCAGACTCCTTCTGCCTACCCAAGGACGTCAGAGGACAAAAATCAGTTAACCACTTAACTGAGGAACTCAATTTAACCTTGCGCAATACCCTAGATGCAGTTGCACCCCTAAAAACGAAAAAACATTTGTCATAAGAAACTAGCTCCCTGGTATACAGAAAATACCCGGAGCTTTGAAGCAAGCTTCCAGGAAATTGGAACGGAAATGGCGCCACACCAAACTGTAAGTCTTCCGACTAGCTTGGAAAGACAGTACCGTGCAGTACCGAAGAGCCCTCACTGCTGCTCGATCATCCTACTTTTCCAACTTAATTGAGGAAAATAAGAACAATCCAAAATTTCTTTTTGATACTGTTGCAAAGCTAACTAAAAAGCAGCATTCCCCAAGAGAGGATGGCTTTCACTTCAGCAGTGATAAATTCATGAACTTCTTTGAGGAAAAGATCATGACCATTAGAAAGCAAATTACGGACTCCTCTTTGAATCTGCGTATTCCTCCAGGGCTTAGCTGTCCTGGATCTGCACAGATTCTGCGAGGGCCTGGGATCGGGAGAGACACTTAAGTGTTTTAGTACTATATCTCTTGACACAATGATGAAAATAATCATGGCCTCTAAACCTTCAAGCTGCATACTGGATCCTATTCCTACTAAACTGCTGAAGGAGCTGCTTCCTGTGCTTGGCCCTCCTATGTTGAACATAATAAACAGCTCTCTATCCACCGGATGTGTACCAAACTCACTAAAAGTGGCAGTGATAAAGCCTCTCTTGAAAAAGCCAAACCTTGACCCGGAAAATATAAAAAACTATCGGCCTATATCGAATCTTCCATTCCTCTCAAAAATTTTAGAAAAAGCTGTTGCGCAGCAACTCACTGCCTTTCTGAAGACAAACAATGTATACGAAATGCTTCAGTCTGGTTTTAGACCCCATCATAGCACTGAGACTGCACTTGTGAAGGTGGTAAATGACCTTTTAATGGCGTCAGACCGAGGCTCTGCATCTGTCCTCGTGCTACTAGACCTTAGTGCTGCCTTTGACACCATCGATCACCACATTCTTTTGGAGAGACTGGAAATCCAAATTGGTCTACACGGACAAGTTCTGGCCTGGTTTAGATCCTACCTGTCGGAAAGATATCAGTTTGTCTCTGTGAATGGTCTGTCCTCCGACAAATCAACTGTACATTTCGGGTGTTCCTCAAGGTTCCGTTTTAGGACCACTATTGTTTTCACTATATATTTTACCTCTTGGGGATGTTATTCGAAAACATAATGTTAACTTTCACTGCTATGCGGATGACACACAGCTGTACATTTCAATGAAACATGGTGAAGCCCCAAAATTGCCCTCGCTAGAAGCCTGTGTTTCAGACATAAGGGAAGTGGATGGCTGAAAACTTTTTACTTTTAAACTCGGACAAAACAGAGATGCTTGTTCTAGGTCCCAAGAAACAAAGAGATCTTCTGTTAAATCTGACAATTCATCTAGATGGTTGTAAAGTCGTCTCAAATAAAACTGTGAAGGACCTCGGTGTTACTCTTGACCCTGATCTCTCTTTTGACGAACATATCAAGACTGTTTCAAGGACAGCTTTTTTCCATCTACGTAACATTGCAAAATCAGAAATTTTCTGTCCAAAAATGATGCAGAAAAATTAATCCATGCATTTGTTACTTCTAGGTTAGACTACTGCAATGCTCTATTTTCCGGCTACCCGGATAAAGCACTAAATAAACTTCAGTTAGTGCTAAATACGGCTGCTAGAATCCTGACTAGAACCAAGAAATTTGATCATATTACTCCAGTGCTAGCTTCCCTACACTGGCTTCCTGTTAAGGCAAGGGCTGATTTCAAGGTTTTACTGTTAACCTATAAAGCATTACATGGGCTTGCTCCTACCTATCTTTCCGAGTTGGTCCTGCCGTACATACCAATACGTACGCTACGGTCACAAGACGCAGGCCTCCTAATTGTCCCTAGAATTTCTAAGCAAACAGCGGGAGGCAGGGCTTTCTCCTATAGATCTCCATTTTTATGGAACAGTCTGCCCTACCCATGTGAGAGACGCAGACTCGGTCTCAACCTTTAAGTCTTTACTGAAGACTTATCTCTTCAGTAGGTCATATGATTGAGTGTAGTCTGGCCCAGGAGTGTGAAGGTGAACGGAAAGGCTGGAGCAACGAACAGCCCTTGCTGTCTCTGCCGGGCCGGTTCCCCTCTCCACTGGGGTTCTCTGCCTCTAACCCTGTTGCAGGGGCTGAGTCACTGGCTTGCTGGTGCTCTTTCATGCCGTCCCTGGGAGGGGTGCGTCACTTGAGTGGGTTGAGTTACTGACGTGATCTTCCTGTCTGGGTTGGCGCCCCCCTTGGTTTGTGCTGTGGTGGAGACCTCTGTGGGCTATACTCGGCCTTGTCTCAGGATTGTAAGTTGGTGGTTGGGGATATCCCTCTAGTGGTGCGGGGGCTGTGCTTTGGCGGAGTGGGTGGGGTTATATCCTTCCTGTTTGGCCCTGTCCGGGGTTTCTTCGGATGGGGCCACAGTGTCTCCGGACCGCTCCTGTCTCAGCCTCCAGTATTTATGCTGCAGTAGTTTATGTGTCGGGGGGCTGGGGTTAGTTGGTTATACCTGGAGTACTTCTCCTGTCTTATCCAGTGTCCTGTGTGAATTTAAGTATGCTCTCTCTAATTCTCTCGTTCTCTCTTTCTCTCTGAGAACCTGAGCCCTAGGACCATACGTCAGGACTACCGGGCATGATGACACCTTGCTGTCCCCAGTCCGCCTGGCCTTGCTGCTATTCCAGTTTCAACTGTTCTGCCTGCGGCTACGAAACCCCCTACCTGTCCCAGACCTGCTGTTTTCAACTCTTTAATGATCGGCTATGAAAAGCCAACTGAGAGACCTGAGCCCTAGGACCATACGTCGGGACTACCGGCCGTGGTGACTCCTTGCTGTCCCCAGTCCGCCTGGCCTTGCTGCTATTCCAGTTTCAACTGTTCTGCCTGCGGTTATGGAACCCCTACCTGTCCCAGACCTGCTGTTTTCAACTCTTAATGATCGGCTATGAAAAGCCAACTGAGATTTATTCCTGATTATTATTTGACCATGCTTGTCACTTATGAACATTTTTGAACATCTTGGCATGGTTCTGTTATAATCTCCACCCGGCACAGCCAGAAGAGGACTGGCCACCCCTCATAGCCTGGTTCCTCTCTAGGTTTCTTCCTAGGCTTTCGCCTTTCTAGGGAGTTTTTCCTAGCCACCGTGCTTCTACACCTGCATTACTAGCTGTTTGGGGTTTTAGGCTGGGTTTCTGTACAGCACTTCGAGATATTAGCTGATGTAAGA
>NC_059219.1:23328309-23410809 GCF_020615455.1 Coregonus clupeaformis | reverse complement strand
TTTCAAAAAAGCTTTTGACTCAATTTGGCATGAGGGTCTGCTATATAAATTGATGGAAGGCAGTGTTGGGGGAAAACATACGACATTATAAAATCCATGTACACAAACTAATTGGCAAAAAAACACATTTTCTTTCCTCAGGGCCGGGGGGTGAGACAGGGATGCAGCTTGAGCCCCTCCCTCTTCAACATATATATCAACAAATTGGCGAGGGCACTAGAACAGTCTGCAGCACCCGGCCTCACCCTACTAGTCAAATGTTTACTCTTTGCAGATGATCTGGTGCTTCTGTCACCAACCAAGGACGGCCTACAGCACAGCACCTAGATCTTCTGCACAGATTCTGTCAGACTTGGGCCCTGACAGTTAACCTCAGACAAAAAATAATGGTGTTCCAAAAAAGGTCTGGTTGCCAGGTCCACAAATACATATTCCACCTAAACACTGTTGCCCTAGAGCACACCAAAAACGATACCTACATCAGCCTAAACATCAGCGCCACAGGTAACTTCCACAAAGCTGTAAACGATCTGAGAGACAATGCAAGAAGGGCCTTCCACGCCATCAAAAGGAACATAAAATTTGACAAATTGTTGAATCAGTTATAGAACCCATTGCCCTTTATGGTTGTGAGGTCTGGGGTCCGCTCACCAACCAAGAAGTCACAAAATGGGACAAACACCAAATTGAGACTCTGTATGCAGAACTCTTCAAAAACATCCTCAGTGTACAACATAAAACACCAAATAATGCATGCAGAGCAGAATTTGGACTATAACCACTAGTTATCAAAATCCCCAAAAGAGCAATTCAATTCTACAACCACTTCAAAGGAAGTGATTCCCAAACCTTCCATAACAAAGCCCTCACCTACAGAGAGAGGAACCTGGAGAAGAGTCCCCTCAGCCAGCTGGTACGGGGACTCTGTTCACAAACACAAACAGATCCCACAGAGCCCCAGGACAGCAACACAATTAGACCCAACCAAATCATGAGAAAACAAAAATATAATTATTGTCACATTGGAAAAAATCTTTTAAAAAACAGAGCAAACTAGAATGCTATTGGGCCCTAAACAGAGAGTACACAGTGGCAGAATACCTGACCACTGTGACTGACCCAAACTTAAGGAAAGCTTTGACTATGTACAGACTCAGTGAGCATAGCCTTGCTATTGAGAAAGGCCACCGTAGGCAGACCTGGCTCTCAAGAGAAGACAGGCTATGTGCACACTGCCCACAAAATGAGGTGGAAATCAAGCTGCACTTCCTAACCTCCTGCCAAATGTATGACCATATTAGAGACACATACTTCCCTGAGATTACACAGACCCACAAAGAATTAGAAAACAAATCCAACATTGATAAACTCCCATAGGTGAAATATCAGTGTGCAGCAAGATTTGTGAGCGGTTGCCACAATGGCAACCAGTGAGAACAAACACCATTATAAATATAACCTACATTCCTCTGTTTATTTATCTTTCCTTTTGTACTTCAACTATTTGCACATTGTTACAACATTGTACATAACAATAACATTTGAAATATCTATATTATTTTAAAACTTTTGTGAGTGTAACGTTTACTGTTAATCCCTGATTGTGTATTTCCCTTTGGTTTATTATCTATTTCACTTGCTTTGGCAATGTTAACACACGTTTCCCATGAGAGAGAGGAGGACAGAGAGGGAGAAGGGGAGAAGGGAGAGAGAGGAGGACAGAGAGGGAGAAGGGGAGAAGGGAGAGAGAGGAGGACAGAGAGGGAGAAGGGGAGAAGGGAGAGAGAGGAGGACAGAGAGGGAGAAGGGGAGAAGGGAGAGAGAGGAGGACAGAGAGGGAGAAGGGGAGAAGGGAGAGAGAGGAGGACAGAGAGGGAGAAGGGAGAGAGAGGGAGAGAGAGGAGGACAGAGAGGGAGAAGGGAGAGAGAGGGAGAGAGAGGAGGACAGAGAGGGAGAAGGGGAGAAGGGAGAGAGAGGAGGACAGAGAGGGAGAAGGGAGAGAGAGGGAAGGAGGTAAAGTGAAGTGTGTGTGAAGAAGCTTCATTCACGACTGTAATCCGGTAGAGACAGGTAGAGACAGGTAGAGACAGGTAGAGACAGGTAGAGACAGGTAGAGACAGGTAGAGACAGGTAGAGACGGGTAGAGACAGGTAGAGACGGGTAGAGACAGGTAGAGACAGGTAGAGACAGGTAGAGACGGGTAGAGACGGGTAGAGACAGGTAGAGGCAGGTAGAGACAGGTAGAGACAGGTAGAGGCACAGCAGGTGAGAGGCAAGCTGTGTCATTAGCTGCTTCATACACACACACACCATGCAACCCTCAACAGAAAGCATGCAGGAGAGACAGGTAGAGACAGGTAGAGACAGGTAGAGACCGGTAAAGACAGGTAGAGACAGGTAGAGACAGGTAGAGGTACAGCAGGAGAGAGAAGAGACTCACCCACAGCATCAGAGACACAGATCCTCCATCGCTAGGCTTCTCTGCCTGCACACTGAGTATGGAGAGAAAGAGAGTGAGATGGAGAGTGTGAGAGAGCCAGAGAAATGGCAATAAAGAGAGAGATGGAGAGAGAGGAAGGAGAGGAAAGAGAGAAGAGAGATGAAGAGAAAAGGAGAGAAAATGAGGAAAGCGAGGGGAACGAGAGAGGGAAGAGAGAGGGAAGAGAGAGAGAGGAAAGAGAGAGAGAGGAAAGAAAGGAGGCAGTCTATGTGCCGTTACTGTATGACAAGACTGCTCAGTTCAGCCCACACAGTGCAACATGACACACTGACTGTGTGTGTGTGTGTGGATAGAAAGGCTCAGTCTCCCACGCTGATGAGTGGGCCAGACCTACACCAATCTCTCCCTTCTCCTCCCTCCCTCTGACACTAACACATCACTCTCAGATAACCGAAGAGGAGGAGGAGAGGAAACTAGAACATGGAAAACAGATTGACAGAAAGAAAAGAAGACAATGTATGGCAAAGTGGTAAATGTGAAGGAATCGGACAGAGAGGGAAGGAGAGAGGATGCAGAGACAGTGGGAGAGGGTAGAGAGGCAGAGAGGAAGGAGAGAGGAGGCAGAGAGAGAGAGGAAGGAGAGAGGAGGCAGAGAGAGAGAGAGGGGGGTAGGAGAGGCAGAGAGAGGTCAGGGAGAGGCAGAGAGGGGTAAGGAGAGGCAGAGAGAGAGAGAGAGAGAGAGAGAGAGAGAGAGAGAGAGAGGGGGGTAGGAGAGGCAGAGAGAGAGAGAGGGAAGGAGAGGCAGAGAGAGAGAGAGGGAAGGAGAGACGGTGAGAGAGAGAGAGGGGGGGTAGGAGAGGCAGAGAGAGAGAGAGGGCAGGGAGCGTAAGAGGGAGAGGCAGAGAGAGATGGAGAGAGGGAAGAGAGAGGGAAGAGAGGCAGAGAAAAAAGGTGCTTACAGGTGAGCGTGGGCATTGGAGGGGGAGTGGCCTGTTGCTGTGGTGACCCTTCAAAGACAGCCAGTCATCTGCTGCATGCTGGGTAAACAAAACTCAGTGAGCATAGCTTTGCTATTGAGAAAGGCTGCCATCGGCAGACCTGGCTCTCAAGAGAAGACAGGCTATGTGCACACTGCACACAAAATGAGGTGGAAACCAAGCTGCACTTCCTAACCTCCTGCCAAATGTATGACCATATTAGAGACACATATTTCCCTCAGATTACACAGACCCACAAAGAATTAGAAAACAAATCCAACATTGAAAAAGGTGCAGAGAAAAAAGGTGCTTACAGGCGAGCGTGGGCATTGGAGGGGGAGAGGCCTGTTGCTATGGTGACCCTTCAAAGACAGCCAGTCATCTGCTGCATGCTGGGTAAACAAGCCCCCCCTGTAGAGTGGAACTAGCACCATCTGGTGGTCAACCTTAGAGGAATATGATAACTTTCTCTAGACTGGAGATTCTATAGTCGATGTCCGCTCCCCGCGGAAATCTAATTAGCATAATAGAAACATCCCCATCAAAATCCCTCTGTAGGCTAGAACTGTTCAGGCCTCTGTATGCTAGAGCTGTTCAGGCCTCTGTATGCTAGAGCTGTTCAGGCCTCTGTATGCTAGAGCTGGTCAGGCCTCTGTATGCTAGAACTGTTCAGGCCTCTGTATGCTAGAGCTGTTCAGGCCTCTGTATGCTAGAGCTGTTCAGGCCTCTGTATGCTAGAGCTGGTCAGGCCTCTGTATGCTAGAGCTGTTCAGGCCTCTGTATGCTAGAGCTGTTCAGGCCTCTGTATGCTAGAGCTGGTCAGGCCTCTGTATGCTAGAGCTGTTCAGGCCTCTGTATGCTAGAGCTGGTCAGGCCTCTGTATGCTAGAGCTGTTCAGGCCTCTGTATGCTAGAGCTGTTCAGGCTGTAGTAGCTACTCACTGTAGTAGAGATGGAGTAGTGTTGTAGTAGCTACTCACTGTAGTAGAGATGGAGTAGTGTTGTAGTAGCTACTCACTGTAGTAGAGATGGAGTAGTGTTGTAGTAGCTACTCACTGTAGTAGAGATGGAGTAGTGTTGTAGTAGCTACTCACTGTAGTAGAGATGGAGTAGTGTTGTAGTAGCTACTCACTGTGTAGAAGAGATGGAGTAGTGTTGTAGTAGCTACTCACTGTAGTAGAGATGGAGTAGTGTTGTAGTAGCTACTCACTGTGTAGTAGAGATGGAGCAGTGTTGTAGTAGCTACTCATTGTGGTATAGATGGAGTAGTGTTGTAGTAGCTACTCACTGTAGTAGAGATGGAGTAGTGTTGTAGTAGCTACTCACTGTAGTAGAGATGGAGTAGTGTTGTAGTAGCTACTCACTGTGTAGAAGAGATGGAGTAGTGTTGTAGTAGCTACTCACTGTAGTAGAGATGGAGTAGTGTTGTAGTAGCTACTCACTGTGTAGTAGAGATGGAGCAGTGTTGTAGTAGCTACTCATTGTAGTATAGATGGAGTAGTGTTGTAGTAGCTACTCACTGTAGTAGAGATGGAGTAGTGTTGTAGTAGCTACTCACTGTAGTAGAGATGGAGTAGTGTTGTAGTAGCTACTCACTGTAGTAGAGATGGAGTAGTGTTGTAGTAGCTACTCACTGTAGTAGAGATGGAGTAGTGTTGTAGTAGCTACTCACTGTAGTAGAGATGGAGTAGTGTTGTAGTAGCTACTCACTGTGTAGTAGAGATGGAGTAGTGTTGTAGTAGCTACTCACTGTGTAGTAGAGATGGAGTAGTGTTGTAGTAGCTACTCACTGTAGTAGAGATGGAGTAGTGTTGTAGTAGCTACTCACTGTAGTAGAGATGGAGTAGTGTTGTAGTAGCTACTCACTGTAGTAGAGATGGAGTAGTGTTGTAGTAGCTACTCACTGTAGTAGAGATGGAGTAGTGTTGTAGTAGCTACTCACTGTAGTAGAGATGGAGTAGTGTTGTAGTAGCTACTCACTGTGTAGTAGAGATGGAGTAGTGTTTTAGTAGCTACTCACTGTGTAGTAGAGATGGATTAGTGTTGTAGTAGCTACTCACTGTAGTATAGATGGAGTAGTGTTGTAGTAGCTACTCACTGTAGTAGAGATGGAGCAGTGTTGTAGTAGCTACTCACTGTAGTAGAGATGGAGTAGTGTTGTAGTAGCTACTCAATGTAGTAGAGATGGAGTAGTGTTGTAGTAGCTACTCACTGTAGTAGAGATGGAGTAGTGTTGTAGTAGCTACTCACTGTGTAGTAGAGATGGAGTAGTGTTGTAGTAGCTACTCACTGTAGTAGAGATGGAGTAGTGTTGTAGTAGCTACTCACTCTGAGTCCCTCTGGATCCTGTGTATTAGAGATGGAGTAGTTGGACACCTTGGGCCCATCACAATCTGGTCTCTCATAGAAGATAAACTGACCCTTCCCATCCTGCTGGACAAACAAAACGTCAGTCCAAAGGATGTGTGTTTATGTGTGTCTGTGTATGAGTGTGTGTGTGTGTGTGTTTTTATGTGTGTGTGTCTGTGTCTGTGTCTGTGTCTGTGTCTGTGTGTGTGTGTCTGTGTTTTTATGTGTGTGTTTTTATGTGTGTGTGTGTGTGTGTCTGTGTGTGTCTGTGTGTGTATGTGTGTGTCTGTGTTTATGTGTGTCTGTGTACCATCAGGTTGCGTAGTTTAAGTCGTCAGGTGCTGCATTTGAAGAACGTGTCCTGCTGGCGGATTACTGTGCCCTCTGATTGGCTTAGCTGGCTAGCTCTCTCTGCCAATCGTGTCGCATTGCTCACCCTCGCCTTGATCTCGACGTTAGACGGCATCTCTGAGCTGTACCGAGTTATATTAGGGTTAGAGTGGTAGAGAGATTTTATCATATCTGTATTGAGTTAGGGATAGTGGTAGAGAGGTTTATATCATATCTGTATTGAGTTAGGGTTAGAGTGGTAGAGAGGTTTATATCATATCTGTATTGAGTTAGGGTTAGAGTGGTAGAGAGGTTTATATCATATCTGTATTGAGTTAGGGTTAGAGTGGTAGAGAGGTTTATATCATATCTGTATTGAGTTAGGGTTAGAGTGGTAGAGAGGTTTATATCATATCTGTATTGAGTTAGGGTTATGTTAGGGTTAGAGTGGTAGAGAGGTTTATATCATATCTGTATTGAGTTAGGGTTATGTTAGGGTTAGAGTGGTAGAGAGGTTTATATCATATCTGTATTGAGTTAGGGTTAGAGTGGTAGAGAGGTTTATATCATATCTGTATTGAGTTAGGGTTAGAGTGGTAGAGAGGTTTATATCATATCTGTATTGAGTTAGGGTTATGTTAGGGTTAGAGTGGTAGAGAGGTTTATATCATATCTGTATTGAGTTAGGGTAGAGTGGTAGAGAGGTTTATATCATATCTGTATTGAGTTAGGGTTATGTTAGGGTTAGAGTGGTAGAGAGGTTTATATCATATCTGTATTGAGTTAGGGTTATGTTAGGGTTAGAGTGGTAGAGAGGTTTATATCATATTTGTATTGAGTTAGGGTTATGTTAGGGTTAGAGTGGTAGAGAGGTTTATATCATATCTGTATTGAGTTAGGGTTAGAGTGGTAGAGAGGTTTATATCATATCTGTATTGAGTTAGGGTTATGTTAGGGTTAGAGTGGTAGAGAGGTTTATATCATATCTGTATTGAGTTAGGGTTATGTTAGGGTTAGAGTGGTAGAGAGGTTTATATCATATCTGTATTGAGTTAGGGTTATGTTAGGGTTAGAGATGTAGAGAGGTTTATATCATATCTGTATTGAGTTAGGGTTAGAGTGGTAGAGAGGTTTATATCATATCTGTATTGAGTTAGGGTTATGTTAGGGTTAGAGTGGTAGAGAGGTTTATATCATATCTGTATTGAGTTAGGGTTAGAGTGGTAGAGAGGTTTATATCATATCTGTATTGAGTTAGGGTTAGAGTGGTAGAGAGGTTTATATCATATCTGTATTGAGTTAGGGTTAGAGTGGTAGAGAGGTTTATATCATATCTGTATTGAGTTAGGGTTAGAGTGGTAGAGAGGTTTATATCATATCTGTATTGAGTTAGGGTTATGTTAGGGTTAGAGTGGTAGAGAGGTTTATATCATATCTGTATTGAGTTAGGGTTAGAGTGGTAGAGAGGTTTATATCATATCTGTATTGAGTTAGGGTTATGTTAGGGTTAGAGTGGTAGAGAGGTTTATATCATATCTGTATTGAGTTAGGGTTAGAGTGGTAGAGAGGTTTATATCATATCTGTATTGAGTTAGGGTTATGTTAGGGTTAGAGTGGTAGAAAGGTTTATATCATATCTGTATTGAGTTAGGGTTATGTTAAGGTTAGAGTGGTAGAGAGGTTTATATCATATCTGTATTGAGTTAGGGTTATGTTAGGGTTAGAGTGGTAGAGAGGTTTATATCATATCTGTATTGAGTTAGGGTTAGAGTGGTAGAGAGGTTTATATCATATCTGTATTGAGTTAGGGTTATGTTAGGGTTAGAGTGGTAGAGAGGTTTATATCATATCTGTATTGAGTTAGGGTTAGAGTGGTAGAGAGGTTTATATCATATCTGTATTGAGTTAGGGTTAGAGTGGTAGAGAGGTTTAAATCATATCTGTATTGAGTTAGGGTTATGTTAGGGATAGAGTGGTAGAGAGATTTATATCATATCTGTATTGGGTTAGGGTTAGAGTGGTAGAGAGGTTTATATCATATCTGTATTGAGTTAGGGTTGTGTTAGGGTTAGAGTGGTAGAGAGGTTTATATCATATCTGTATTGAGTTAGGGTTATGTTAGGGTTAAGTGGTAGAGAGGTTTATATCATATCTGTATTGAGTTAGGGTTATGTTAGGGTTAGAGTGGTAGAGAGGTTTATATCATATCTGTATTGAGTTAGGGTTATGTTAGGGTTAGAGTGGTAGAGAGGTTTATATCATATCTGTATTGAGTTAGGGTTAGAGTGGTAGAGAGGTTTATATCATATCTGTATTGAGTTAGGGTTATGTTAGGGTTAGAGTGGTAGAGAGTTTATATCATATCTGTATTGAGTTAGGGTTATGTTAGGGTTAGAGTGGTAGAGAGGTTTATATCATATCTGTATTGAGTTAGGGTTATGTTAGGGTTAGAGTGGTAGAGAGGTTTATATCATATCTGTATTGAGTTAGGGTTAGAGTGGTAGAGAGGTTTATATCATATCTGTATTGAGTTAGGGTTATGTTAGGGTTAGAGTGGTAGAGAGGTTTATATCATATCTGTATTGAGTTAGGGTTAGAGTGGTAGAGAGGTTTATATCATATCTGTATTGAGTTAGGGTTATGTTAGGGTTAGAGTGGTAGAGAGGTTTATATCATATCTGTATTGAGTTAGGGTTAGAGTGGTAGAGAGGTTTAAATCATATCTGTATTGAGTTAGGGTTATGTTAGGGTTAGAGTGGTAGAGAGATTTATATCATATCTGTATTGGGTTAGGGTTAGAGTGGTAGAGAGGTTTATATCATATCTGTATTGAGTTAGGGTTGTGTTAGGGTTAGAGTGGTAGAGAGGTTTATATCATATCTGTATTGAGTTAGGGTTATGTTAGGGTTAAGTGGTAGAGAGGTTTATATCATATCTGTATTGAGTTAGGGTTATGTTAGGGTTAGAGTGGTAGAGAGGTTTATATCATATCTGTATTGAGTTAGGGTTATGTTAGGGTTAGAGTGGTAGAGAGGTTTATATCATATCTGTATTGAGTTAGGGTTAGAGTGGTAGAGAGGTTTATATCATATCTGTATTGAGTTAGGGTTATGTTAGGGTTAGAGTGGTAGAGAGTTTATATCATATCTGTATTGAGTTAGGGTTATGTTAGGGTTAGAGTGGTAGAGAGGTTTATATCATATCTGTATTGAGTTAGGGTTATGTTAGGGTTAGAGTGGTAGAGAGGTTTATATCATATCTGTATTGAGTTAGGGTTATGTTAGGGTTAGAGTGGTAGAGAGGTTTATATCATATCTGTATTGAGTTAGGGTTATGTTAGGGTTAGAGTGGTAGAGAGGTTTATATCATATCTGTATTGAGTTAGGGTTATGTTAGGGTTAGAGTGGTAGAGAGGTTTATATCATATCTGTATTGAGTTAGGGTTAGAGTGGTAGAGAGGTTTATATCATATCTGTATTGAGTTAGGGTTATGTTAGGGTTAGAGTGGTAGAGAGGTTTATATCATATCTGTATTGAGTTAGGGTTAGAGTGGTAGAGAGGTTTATATCATATCTGTATTGAGTTAGGGTTATGTTAGGGTTAGAGTGGTAGAGAGGTTTATATCATATCTGTATTGAGTTAGGGTTAGAGTGGTAGAGAGGTTTATATCATATCTGTATTGAGTTAGGGTTATGTTAGGGTTAGAGTGGTAGAGAGGTTTATATCATATCTGTATTGAGTTAGGGTTATGTTAGGGTTAGAGTGGTAGAGGTTTATATCATATCTGTATTGAGTTAGGGTTATGTTAGGGTTAGAGTGGTAGAGAGGTTTATATCATATCTGTATTGGGTTAGGGTTAGAGTGGTAGAGAGGTTTATATCATATCTGTATTGAGTTAGGGTTATGTTAGGGTTAGAGTGGTAGAGAGGTTTATATCATATCTTTATTGAGTTAGGGTTATGTTAGGGTTAGGGTTATGATTAGGGTTAGGCCTCTGTATGCTAGAGCTGGTCAGGCCTCTGTATGCTAGAGCTGTTCAGGCCTCTGTATGCTAGAGCTGTTCAGGCCTCTGTATGCTAGAGCTGTTCAGGCCTCTGTATGCTAGAGCTGTTCAGGCCTCTGTATGCTAGAGCTGTTCCGGCCTCTGTATTCTAGAGCTGTTCAGGCCTCTGTATGCTAGAGCTGTTCAGGCCTCTGTATGCTAGAGCTGTTCAGGCCTCTGTATGCTAGAGCTGTTCAGGCCTCTGTATGCTAGAGCTGTTCAGGCCTCTGTATTCTAGAGCTGTTCAGGCCTCTGTATGCTAGAGCTGTTCAGGCCTCTGTATGCTAGAGCTGGTCAGGCCTCTGTATTCTAGAGCTGGTCAGGCCTCTGTATGCTAGAGCTGTTCAGGCCTCTGTATGCTAGAGCTGGTCAGGCCTCTGTATGCTAGAGCTGGTCAGGCCTCTGTATGCTAGATCTGGTCAGGCCTCTGTATGCTAGAGCTGGTCAGGCCTCTGTATGCTAGAGCTGGTCAGGCCTCTGTATGCTAGAGCTGTTCAGGCCTCTGTATGCTAGAGCTGTTGGCCTGTCGGCGTTCCTCATCTGCGGTGGAAGGAGGCAGACCTACAGCGCTGTTTGACAGACCAGGAGAATATCCAGAACATCAGTCTTCTCACAAGCAGTTTGGGCTACACACTAATATGACCCCTCTATGGAAAGATGAGACGCTCAGGAAACACCATCCGCACAAGTGTCACGTGACTCGTCTGAAGGTAACCCAGTGCCGGGCTGAAAAATGAATGGAAGTGAATGTTCCACATCAAAGGTATACAGGTCATTCCACTGATGGTTCTTATATCTCTCAGATAGAGACAGACACTTCAGAGAAAACGGACTGTTTTTCCATGTATGAATCTGTTATTCAATGGGTTTCTATGGCTAATAGCAGTAAGGCCAAATTCAATGTTTGTTCAAATTCATTTGTATACCTACAGGGCTCCTAAAATGTAAAATCAAATAGCTAAATTATCCTTGGCATGACCATCTTTAAAAAGTCCATATGTTAGCTTGGTAGAAACCCCGGGGCCCTTAGACCTTATTAAACATAACACACAGTTTTGTTATTTTACTTTTTATTACAAAAACAGTTTTCCAGTTGCTTTCACACTCCAGTATGGGAATGTTTTAGTCCTGCATGGGAGGGTCACTGTGTGTTTCTAGCCCTGGCCTTCCAGCAAGAGGTCCATGTAGGCCCCAGTCACCAGGCTGTCATCCCCAACACCGAGCTCCTTCATCAGGCTGCGAGCTATCGCCTCCCCCTCCTCAGGCCTCTGGTCCTCCCTCATCACCACCTAGACACACACACACACACACACACACACACACCCCCTCTAGTTATATGTAATGTCCCAGCCAGGTGAATCTACCTCTAGTTCCATGTAATGTCCCAGCCAGGTGAATCTACCTCTAGTTATATGTAATGTCCCAGCCAGGTGAATCTACCTCTAGTTATATGTAATGTCCCAGCCAGGTGAATCTACCTCTAGTTATATGTAATGTCCGAGGCAGGTGAATCTACCTCTAGTTATATGTAATGTCCCAGCCAGGTGAATCTACCTCTAGTTATATGTAATGTCCCAGCCAGGTGAATCTACCTCTAGTTATATGTAATGTCCGAGGCAGGTGAATCTACCTCTAGTTATATGTAATGTCCCAGCCAGGTGAATCTACCTCTAGTTATATGTAATGTCCCAGCCAGGTGAATCTACCTCTAGTTATATGTAGTGTCCCAGCCAGGTGAATCTACCTCTAGTTATATGTAGTGTCCCAGCCAGGTGAATCTACCTCTAGTTATATGTAATGTCCCAGCCAGGTGAATCTACCTCTAGTTCCATGTAATGTCCCAGCCAGGTGAATCTACCTCTAGTTCCATGTAATGTCCCAGGCAGGTGAATCTACCTCTAGTTATATGTAATGTCCCAGCCAGGTGAATCTACCTCTAGTTCCATGTAATGTCCCAGGCAGGTGAATCTACCTCTAGTTATATGTAGTGTCCCAGCCAGGTGAATCTACCTCTAGTTATATGTAGTGTCCCAGCCAGGTGAATCTACCTCTAGTTCCATGTAATGTCCCAGCCAGGTGAATCTACCTCTAGTTATATGTAGTGTCCCAGGCAGGTGAATCTACCTCTAGTTCCATGTAGTGTCCCAGCCAGGTGAATCTACCTCTAGTTATATGTAGTGTCCCAGGCAGGTGAATCTACCTCTAGTTCCATGTAGTGTCCCAGGCCCTCCACTGTGTCCAAGTGAACCCTCGTCTGACCAACCAGGGACAGCCTCCTCTCCTTCCTCACCTCACCCTTCACCCCTAGAGAATCAGCCAACACAGTCTACACAAACACACACTAAGATTAATATACACCACCTCACCTCATGACCAGCTATCTCTACACTAAACCAGTCACTCATTCCCTCAGATGGAGTAGTGTTGTAGGAGCTACTCACTGTAGTAGAGATGGAGTAGTGTTGTAGTAGCTACTCACTGTTTAGTAGAGATGGAGTAGTGTTGTAGTAGCTACTCACTGTGTAGTAGAGATGGAGTAGTGTTGTAGTAGCTAGTCATTGTGTAGTAGAGATGGAGTAGTGTTGTAGAAAGCTACTCACTGTAGTAGAGATGGAGTAGTGTTGTAGTAGCTACTCACTGTATAGTAGAGATTGAGTAGTGTTATAGTAGCTACACACTGTGTAGTAGAGATGGAGTAGTGTTGTAGTAGATACTCACTGTGTAGCAGAGATGGAGTAGTGTTGTAGTAGCTAATCACTGTGTAGCAGAGATGGAGTAGTGTTATAGTAGCTACACACTGTGTAGTAGAGATGGAGTAGTGTTGTAGTAGCTACTCACTGTGTAGCAGAGATGGAGTAGTGTTGTAGTAGCTAATCACTGTGTAGTAGAGATGGAGTAGTGTTGTAGTAGCTACTCACTGTGTAGTAGAGATGGATTAGTGTTGTAGTAGCTACTCAATGTGTAGCAGAGATGGAGTAGTGTTGTAGTAGCTACTCACTGTGTAGTAGAGATGGATTAGTGTTGTAGTAGCTACTCACTGTAGTAGAGATGGAGTAGTGTTGTAGTAGCTACTCACTGTAGTAGAGATGGATTAGTGTTGTAGTAGCTACTCATTGTGTAGAAGAGATGGATTAGTGTTGTAGTAGCTACTCAATGTGTAGCAGAGATGGATTAGTGTTGTAGTAGCTACTCACTGTAGTAGAGATGGAGTAATGTTGTAGTAGCTACTCACTGTAGTAGAGATGGATTAGTGTTGTAGTAGCTACTCATTGTGTAGCAGAGATGGAGTAGTGTTGTAGTAGCTACTCACTGTGTAGTAGAGATGGAGTAGTGTTGTAGTAGCTACTCACTGTGTAGTAGAGATGGAGTAGTGTTGTAGTAGCTACTCACTGTGTAGTAGAGATGGAGTAGTGTTGTAGTAGCTACTCACTGTGTAGCAGAGATGGAGTAGTGTTGTAGTAGCTACTCACTGTATAGCAGAGATGGAGTAGTGTTGTAGTAGCTACTCACTGTGTAGCAGAGATGGATTAGTGTTGTAGTAGCTACTCAATGTGTAGCAGAGATGGATTAGTGTTGTAGTAGCTACTCACTGTAGTAGAGATGGATTAGTGTTGTAGTAGCTACTCACTGTGTAGCAGAGATGGAGTAGTGTTGTAGTAGCTACTCACTGTGTAGTAGAGATGGAGTAGTGTTGTAGTAGCTACTCACTGTGTAGTAGAGATGGAGTAGTGTTGTAGTAGCTACTCACTGTGTAGTAGAGATGGAGTAGTGTTGTAGTAGCTACTCACTGTGTAGTAGAGATGGAGTAGTGTTGTAGTAGCTACTCACTGTGTAGTAGAGATGGAGTAGTGTTGTAGTAGCTACTCACTGTGTAGTAGAGATGGAGTAGTGTTGTAGTAGCTACTCACTGTGTAGCAGAGATGGAGTAGTGTTGTAGTAGCTACTCACTGTGTAGCAGAGATGGAGTAGTGTTGTAGTAGCTACTCACTGTGTAGCAGAGATGGAGTAGTGTTGTAGTAGCTACTCACTGTGTAGCAGAGATGGAGTAGTGTTGTAGTAGCTACTCATTGTGTAGCAGAGATGGAGTAGTGTTGTAGTAGCTACTCACTGTGTAGTAGAGATGGAGTAGTGTTGTAGTAGCTACTCACTGTGTAGTAGAGATGGAGTAGTGTTGTAGTAGCTACTCATTGTGTAGCAGAGATGGAGCAGTGTTGTAGTAGCTACTCACTGTGTAGTAGAGATGGAGTAGTGTTGTAGTAGCTACTCACTGTAGTAGAGATGGAGTAGTGTTGTAGTAGCTACTCACTGTGTAGTAGAGATGGAGTAGTGTTGTAGTAGCTACTCACTCTGAGTCCCTCTGGATCCTGTGTATTAGAGATGGAGTAGTTGGACACCTTGGGCCCATCACAATCTGGTCTCTCATAGAAGATCAGCTGACCCCTCCCATCCTGCTGGACAAACAAAACGTCAGTCCAAAGGATGTGTGTTTTATGTGTGTCTGTGTATGAGTGTGTGTCTGTGTGTGTGTGTGTTTGTGTGTGTCTGTGTGTATGTCTGTGTGTGTGTGTCTGTGTGTCTGTCTGTGTGTGTGTGTCTGTCTGTGTGTGTGTGTGTGTTTTTATGTGTGTGTGTGTCTGTGTGTGTGTCTGTGTGTGTGTGTGTGTCTGTGTTTATGTGTGTCTGTGTACCATCAGGTTGCGTAGTTTAAGTCGTCAGGTGCTGCAGTTGAAGAATGTGTCCTGCTGGCGGATTACTGTGCCCTCTGATTGGCTTAGCTGGCTGGCTCTCTCTGCCAATCGTGTCGCATTGCTCACCCTCGCCTTGATCTCCACGTTAGACGGCATCTCTGAGCTGTACCGAGTTATATTAGGGTTAGAGTGGTAGAGAGGTTTATATCATATCTGTATTGAGTTAGGGATAGTGGTAGAGAGGTTTATATCATATCTGTATTGAGTTAGGGTTAGAGTGGTAGAGAGGTTTATATCATATCTGTATTGAGTTAGGGTTATGTTAGGGTTAGAGTGGTAGAGAGGTTTATATCATATCTGTATTGAGTTAGGGTTATGGTAGGGTTAGAGTGGTAGAGAGGTTTATATCATATCTGTATTGAGTAAGGGTTATGTTAGGGTTAGAGTGGTAGAGAGGTTTATATCATATCTGTATTGAGTTAGGGTTAGAGTGGTAGAGAGGTTTATATCATATCTGTATTGAGTTAGGGTTATGTTAGGGTTAGAGTGGTAGAGAGGTTTATATCATATCTGTATTGAGTTAGGGTTAGAGTGGTAGAGAGGTTTATATCATATCTGTATTGAGTTAGGGTTATGTTAGGGTTAGAGTGGTAGAGAGGATTTATATCATATCTGTATTGAGTTAGGGTTATGTTAGGGTTAGAGTGGTAGAGAGGTTTATATCATATCTGTATTGAGTTAGGGGTTAGAGTGGTAGAGAGGTTTATATCATATCTGTATTGAGTTAGGGTTATTTAGGGTAGTGGTAGAGAGGTTTATATCATATCTGTATTGAGTTAGGGTTAGAGTGGTAGAGAGGTTTATATCATATCTGTATTGAGTTAGGGTTAGAGTGGTAGAGAGGTTTATATCATATCTGTATTGAGTTAGGGTTAGAATGGTAGAGAGGTTTATATCATATCTGTATTGAGTTAGGGTTAGAGTGGTAGAGAGGTTTAAATCATATCTGTATTGAGTTAGGGTTATGTTAGGGTTAGAGTGGTAGAGAGGTTTATATCATATCTGTATTGAGTTAGGGTTAGAGTGGTAGAGAGGTTTAAATCATATCTGTATTGAGTTAGGGTTATGTTAGGGTTAGAGTGGTAGAGAGATTTATATCATATCTGTATTGGGTTAGGGTTAGAGTGGTAGAGAGGTTTATATCATATCTGTATTGAGTTAGGGTTGTGTTAGGGTTAGAGTGGTAGAGAGGTTTATATCATATCTGTATTGAGTTAGGGTTATGTTAGGGTTAAGTGGTAGAGAGGTTTATATCATATCTGTATTGAGTTAGGGTTATGTTAGGGTTAGAGTGGTAGAGAGGTTTATATCATATCTGTATTGAGTTAGGGTATGTTAGGGTTAGAGTGGTAGAGAGGTTTATATCATATCTGTATTGAGTTAGGGTTAGAGTGGTAGAGAGGTTTATATCATATCTGTATTGAGTTAGGGTTATATTAGGGTTAGAGTGGTAGAGAGTTTATATCATATCTGTATTGAGTTAGGGTTATGTTAGGGTTAGAGTGGTAGAGAGGTTTATATCATATCTGTATTGAGTTAGGGTTATGTTAGGGTTAGAGTGGTAGAGAGGTTTATATCATATCTGTATTGAGTTAGGGTTATGTTAGGGTTAGAGTGGTAGAGAGGTTTATATCATATCTGTATTGAGTTAGGGTTATGTTAGGGTTAGAGTGGTAGAGAGGTTTATATCATATCTGTATTGAGTTAGGGTTATGTTAGGGTTAGAGTGGTAGAGAGGTTTATATCATATCTGTATTGAGTTAGGGTTAGAGTGGTAGAGAGGTTTATATCATATCTGTATTGAGTTAGGGTTATGTTAGGGTTAGAGTGGTAGAGAGGTTTATATCATATCTGTATTGAGTTAGGGTTAGAGTGGTAGAGAGGTTTATATCATATCTGTATTGAGTTAGGGTTATGTTAGGGTTAGAGTGGTAGAGAGGTTTATATCATATCTGTATTGAGTTAGGGTTAGAGTGGTAGAGAGGTTTATATCATATCTGTATTGAGTTAGGGTTAGAGTGGTAGAGAGGTTTATATCATATCTGTATTGAGTTAGGGTTATGTTAGGGTTAGAGTGGTAGAGAGGTTTATATCATATCTGTATTGAGTTAGGGTTATGTTAGGGTTAGAGTGGTAGAGGTTTATATCATATCTGTATTGAGTTAGGGTTATGTTAGGGTTAGAGTGGTAGAGAGGTTTATATCATATCTGTATTGGGTTAGGGTTAGAGTGGTAGAGAGGTTTATATCATATCTGTATTGAGTTAGGGTTATGTTAGGGTTAGAGTGGTAGAGAGGTTTATATCATATCTGTATTGAGTTAGGGTTATGTTAGGGTTAGGGTTATGATTAGGGTTAGGCCTCTGTATGCTAGAGCTGGTCAGGCCTCTGTATGCTAGAGCTGTTCAGGCCTCTGTATGCTAGAGCTGTTCAGGCCTCTGTATGCTAGAGCTGTTCAGGGCTCTGTATGCTAGAGCTGTTCAGGCCTCTGTATGCTAGAGCTGTTCAGGCCTCTGTATTCTAGAGCTGTTCAGGCCTCTGTATGCTAGAGCTGTTCAGGCCTCTGTATGCTAGAGCTGTTCAAGCCTCTGTATGCTAGAGCTGTTCAGGCCTCTGTATGCTAGAGCTGTTCAGGCCTCTGTATGCTAGAGCTGGTCAGGCCTCTGTATGCTAGAGCTGGTCAGGCCTCTGTATGCTAGAGCTGTTCAGGCCTCTGTATGCTAGAGCTGGTCAGGCCTCTGTATGCTAGAGCTGGTCAGGCCTCTGTATGCTAGAGCTGGTCAGGCCTCTGTATGCTAGAGCTGGTCAGGCCTCTGTATGCTAGAGCTGGTCAGGCCTCTGTATGCTAGAGCTGGTCAGGCCTCTGTATGCTAGAGCTGGTCAGGCCTCTGTATGCTAGAGCTGTTCAGGCCTCTGTATGCTAGAGCTGGTCAGGCCTCTGTATGCTAGAGCTGTTCAGGCCTCTGTATGCTAGAGCTGTTCAGGCCTCTGTATGCTAGAGCTGTTGGCCTGTCGGCGTTCCTCATCTGCGGTGGAAGGAGGCAGACCTACAGCGCTGTTTGACAGACCAGGAGAATATCCAGAACATCAGTCTTCTCACAAGCAGTTTGGGCTACACACTAATATGACCCCTCTATGGAAAGATGAGACGCTCAGGAAACACCATCCGCACAAGTGTCACGTGACTCGTCTGAAGGTAACCCAGTGCCGGGCTGAAAAATGAATGGAAGTGAATGTTCCACATCAAAGGTATACAGATCATTCCACTGATGGTTCTTATATCTCTCAGATAGAGACAGACACTTCAGAGAAAACGGACTGTTTTTCCATGTATGAATCTGTTATTCAATGGGTTTCTATGGCTAATAGCAGTAAGGCCAAATTCAATGTTTGTTCAAATTCATTTGTATACCTACAGGGCTCCTAAAATGTAAAATCAAATAGCTAAATGATCCTTGGCATGACCATCTTTAAAAAGTCCATATGTTAGCTTGGTAGAAACCCCTTACAGTTAGCTCTACCAACTGAGATACACGGGGCATGACCATCTTAAAAAGTCCATATGTTAGCTTGGTAGAAACCCCGGGGCCCTTAGACCTTATTAAACATAACACACAGTTTTGTTATTTTACTTTTTATTACAAAAACAGTTTTCCAGTTGCTTTCACACTCCAGTATGGGAATGTTTTAGTCCTGCATGGGAGGGTCACTGTGTGTTTCTAGCCCTGGCCTTCCAGCAAGAGGTCCATGTAGGCCCCAGTCACCAGGCTGTCATCCCCAACACCGAGCTCCTTCATCAGGCTGCGAGCTATCGCCTCCCCCTCCTCAGGCCTCTGGTCCTCCCTCATCACCACCTAGACACACACACACACACACACACACACACACCCCTCTAGTTATATGTAATGTCCCAGCCAGGTGAATCTACCTCTAGTTCCATGTAATGTCCCAGCCAGGTGAATCTACCTCTAGTTATATGTAATGTCCCAGCCAGGTGAATCTACCTCTAGTTATATGTAATGTCCCAGCCAGGTGAATCTACCTCTAGTTATATGTAATGTCCGAGGCAGGTGAATCTACCTCTAGTTATATGTAATGTCCCAGCCAGGTGAATCTACCTCTAGTTATATGTAATGTCCCAGGCAGGTGAATCTACCTCTAGTTCCATGTAGTGTCCCAGGCCCTCCACTGTGTCCAAGTGAACCCTCGTCTGACCAACCAGGAACAGCCTCCTCTCCTTCCTCACCTCACCCTTCACCCCTAGAGAATCAGCCAACACAGTCTACACAAACACACACTAAGATTAATATACACCACCTCACCTCATGACCAGCCAGCTCTACACTAAACCAGTCACTCATTCCCTCAGATGGAGTAGTGTTGTAGTAGCTACTCACTGTAGTAGAGATGGAGTAGTGTTGTAGTAGCTACTCACTGTTTAGTAGAGATGGAGTAGTGTTGTAGTAGCTACTCACTGTGTAGTAGAGATGGAGTAGTGTTGTAGTAGCTAGTCATTGTGTAGTAGAGATGGAGTAGTGTTGTAGAAAGCTACTCACTGTAGTAGAGATGGAGTAGTGTTGTAGTAGCTACTCACTGTGTAGTAGAGATGGAGTAGTGTTGTAGTAGCTACTCACTGTGTAGTAGAGATGGAGTAGTGTTGTAGTAGATACTCACTGTGTAGCAGAGATGGAGTAGTGTTGTAGTAGCTAATCACTGTGTAGCAGAGATGGAGTAGTGTTGTAGTAGCTACTCATTGTGTAGCAGAGATGGAGTAGTGTTGTAGTAGCTACTCACTGTGTAGCAGAGATGGAGTAGTGTTATAGTAGCTACTCACTGTGTAGTAGAGATGGAGTAGTGTTGTAGTAGCTACTCACTGTGTAGTAGAGATGGATTAGTGTTGTAGTAGCTACTCAATGTGTAGCAGAGATGGAGTAGTGTTGTAGTAGCTACTCACTGTGTAGTAGAGATGGATTAGTGTTGTAGTAGCTACTCACTGTAGTAGAGATGGAGTAGTGTTGTAGTAGCTACTCACTGTAGTAGAGATGGATTAGTGTTGTAGTAGCTACTCATTGTGTAGCAGAGATGGATTAGTGTTGTAGTAGCTACTCAATGTGTTGCAGAGATGGATTAGTGTTGTAGTAGCTACTCACTGTGTAGTAGAGATGGAGTAGTGTTGTAGTAGCTACTCACTGTGTAGTAGAGATGGAGTAGTGTTGTAGTAGCTACTCACTGTGTAGTAGAGATGGAGTAGTGTTGTAGTAGCTACTCACTGTGTAGTAGAGATGGAGTAGTGTTGTAGTAGCTACTCACTGTGTAGCAGAGATGGAGTAGTGTTGTAGTAGCTACTCATTGTGTAGCAGAGATGGATTAGTGTTGTAGTAGCTACTCAATGTGTAGCAGAGATGGATTAGTGTTGTGGTAGCTACTCACTGTAGTAGAGATGGATTAGTGTTGTAGTAGCTACTCATTGTGTAGCAGAGATGGAGTAGTGTTGTAGTAGCTACTCACTGTGTAGTAGAGATGGAGTAGTGTTGTAGTAGCTACTCACTGTGTAGTAGAGATGGAGTAGTGTTGTAGTAGCAGAGATGGAGTAGTGTTGTAGTAGCTACTCACTGTGTAGTAGAGATGGAGTAGTGTTGTAGTAGCTACTCACTGTGTAGTAGAGATGGAGTAGTGTTGTAGTAGCTACTCACTGTGTAGTAGAGATGGAGTAGTGTTGTAGTAGCTACTCACTGTGTAGTGGAGATGGAGTAGTGTTGTAGTAGCTACTCACTGTGTAGTAGAGATGGAGTAGTGTTGTAGTAGCTACTCACTGTGTAGTAGAGATGGAGTAGTGTTGTAGTAGCTACTCACTGTGTAGTAGAGATGGAGTAGTGTTGTAGTAGCTACTCACTGTGTAGTGGAGATGGAGTAGTGTTGTAGTAGCTACTCACTGTGTAGCAGAGATGGAGTAGTGTTGTAGTAGCTACTCACTGTGTAGCAGAGATGGAGTAGTGTTGTAGTAGCTACTCACTGTGTAGCAGAGATGGAGTAGTGTTGTAGTAGCTACTCACTGTGTAGCAGAGATGGAGCAGTGTTGTAGTAGCTACTCATTGTGTAGCAGAGATGGAGTAGTGTTGTAGTAGCTACTCACTGTGTAGTAGAGATGGAGCAGTGTTGTAGTAGCTACTCACTGTGTAGTAGAGATGGAGTAGTGTTGTAGTAGCTACTCATTGTGTAGCAGAGATGGAGCAGTGTTGTAGTAGCTACTCACTGTGTAGTAGAGATGGAGTAGTGTTGTAGTAGCTACTCACTGTAGTAGAGATGGAGTAGTGTTGTAGTAGCTACTCACTGTGTAGTAGAGATGGAGTAGTGTTGTAGTAGCTACTCACTCTGAGTCCCTCTGGATCCTGTGTATTAGAGATGGAGTAGTTGGACACCTTGGGCCCATCACAATCTGGTCTCTCATAGAAGATCAGCTGACCCCTCCCATCCTGCTGGACAAACAAAACGTCAGTCCAAAGAATGTGTGTTTATGTGTGTCTGTGTATGAGTGTGTGTCAGTGTGTGTGTTTGTGTGTGTCTGTGTGTGTGTCTGTGTGTGTGTCTGTCTGTCTGTCTGTCTGTCTGTGTGTGTGTCTGTGTGTGTGTCTGTGTGTGTTTTTATGTGTGTGTTTTTATGTGTGTGTATGTGTGTGTGTCTGTGTGTGTGTGTGTGTCTGTGTTTATGTCTGTCTGTGTACCATCAGGTTGCGTAGTTTAAGTCGTCCGGTGCTGCAGTTGAAGAATGTGTCCTGCTGGCGGATTACTGTGCCCTCTGATTGGCTTAGCTGGCTGGCTCTCTCTGCCAATCGTGTCGCATTGCTCACCCTCGCCTTGATCTCCACGTTAGACGGCATCTCTGAGCTGTACCGAGTTATATTAGGGTTAGAGTGGTAGAGAGGTTTATATCATATATGTATTGAGTTAGGGTTATGTTAGGGTTAGAGTGGTAGAGAGGTTTATATCATATCTGTATTGAGTTAGGGATAGTGGTAGAGAGGTTTATATCATATCTGTATTGAGTTAGGGTTAGAGTGGTAGAGAGGTTTATATCATATCTGTATTGAGTTAGGGTTATGTTAGGGTTAGAGTGGTAGAGAGGTATATATCATATCTGTATTGAGTTAGGGTTATGTTAGAGTTAGAGTGGTAGAGAGGTTTATATCATATCTGTATTGAGTTAGGGTTAGAGTGGTAGAGAGGTTTATATCATATCTGTATTGAGTTAGGGATAGTGGTAGAGAGGTTTATATCATATCTGTATTGAGTTAGGGTTAGAGTGGTAGAGAGGTTTATATCATATCTGTATTGAGTTAGGGTTATGTTAGGGTTAGAGTGGTAGAGAGGTTTATATCATATCTGTATTGAGTTAGGGTTATGGTAGGGTTAGAGTGGTAGAGAGGTTTATATCATATCTGTATTGGAGTTAGGGTTATGTTAGGGTTAGAGTGGTAGAGAGGTTTATATCATATCTGTATTGAGTTAGGGTTAGAGTGGTAGAGAGGTTTATATCATATCTGTATTGAGTTAGGGTTAGAGTGGTAGAGAGGTTTATATCATATCTGTATTGAGTTAGGGTTAGAGTGGTAGAGAGGTTTATATCATATCTGTATTGAGTTAGGGTTAGAGTGGTAGAGAGGTTTATATCATATCTGTATTGAGTTAGGGTTATGTTAGGGTTATAGTGGTAGAGAGGTTTATATCATATCTGTATTGAGTTAGGGTTATATTAGGGTTAGAGTGGTAGAGAGGTTTATATCATATCTGTATTGAGTTAGGGTTATGTTAGGGTTAGAGTGGTAGAGAGGTTTATATCATATCTGTATTGAGTTAGGGTTATGTTAGGGTTAGAGTGGTAGAGAGGTTTATATCATATATTTTTTTAGAGTGTGAGAGTGGTAGAGAGGTTTATATCATATATTTTATCTAACCCTATTGAGGTAGGGTTAGAGTGGTAGAGAGGTTTATATCATATCTGTATTGAGTTAGGGTTAGAGTGGTAGAGAGGTTTATATCATGTCTGTATTGAGTTAGGGTTATGTTAGGGTTAGAGTGGTAGAGAGGTTTATATCATATCTGTATTGAGTTAGGGTTATGTTAGAGTGGTAGAGAGGTTTATATCATATCTGTATTGAGTTAGGGTTAGAGTGGTAGAGAGGTTTATATCATATCTGTATTGAGTTAGGGATAGTGGTAGAGAGGTTTATATCATATCTGTATTGAGTTAGGGTTAGAGTGGTAGAGAGGCTTATATCATATCTGTATTGTGTTAGGGTTATGTTAGGGTTAGAGTGGTAGAGAGGTTTATATCATATCTGTTTTGAGTTATGGTTAGAGTGGTAGAGAGGTTTATATCATATCTGTATTGGAGTTAGGGTTATGTTAAGGTTAGAGTGGTAGAGAGGTTTATATCATATCTGTATTGAGTTAGGGTTATGTTAGGGTTAGAGTGGTAGAGAGGTTTATATCATCTCTGTATTGAGTTAGGGTTAGAGAGGTTTATATCATATCTGTATTGAGTTAGGGTTAGAGTGGTAGAGAGGTTTATATCATACCTGTATTGAGTTAGGGTTAGAGTGGTAGAGAGGTTTATATATCTGTATTGAGTTAGGATTAGAGAGGTTTATATCATATCTGTATTGAGTTAGGGTTATGTTAGGGTTATAGTGGTAGAGAGGTTTATATCATATCTGTATTGAGTTAGGGTTATATTAGGGTTAGAGTGGTAGAGAGGTTTATATCATATCTGTATTGAGTTAGGGTTATGTTAGGGTTAGAGTGGTAGAGAGGTTTATATCATATCTGTATTGAGTTAGGGTTATGTTAGGGTTAGAGTGGTAGAGAGGTTTATATCATATATGTATTGAGGTAGGGTTAGAGTGGTAGAGAGGTTTATATCATATCTGTATTGAGTTAGGGTTAGAGTGGTAGAGAGGTTTATATCATGTCTGTATTGAGTTAGGGTTATGTTAGGGTTAGAGTGGTAGAGAGGTTTATATCATATCTGTATTGAGTTAGGGTTATGTTAGAGTGGTAGAGAGGTTTATATCATATCTGTATTGAGTTAGGGTTAGAGTGGTAGAGAGGTTTATATCATATCTGTATTGAGTTAGGGATAGTGGTAGAGAGGTTTATATCATATCTGTATTGGAGTTAGGGTTAGAGTGGTAGAGAGGTTTATATCATATCTGTATTGAGTTAGGGTTATGTTAGGGTTAGAGTGGTAGAGAGGTTTGTATCATATCTGTTTTGAGTTATGGTTAGAGTGGTAGAGAGGTTTATATCATATCTGTATTGAGTTAGGGTTATGTTAGGGTTAGAGTGGTAGAGAGGTTTATATCATATCTGTATTGAGTTAGGGTTTATTGGGTTAGAGTGGTAGAGAGGTTTATATCATCTCTGTATTGAGTTAGGGTTAGAGAGGTTTATATCATATCTGTATTGAGTTAGGGTTATGTTAGAGTTAGAGTGGTAGAGAGGTTTATATCATATCTGTATTGAGTTAGGGTTAGAGTGGTAGAGAGAGTTTATATCATATCTGTATTGAGTTAGGGATAGTGGTAGAGAGGTTTATATCATATCTGTATTGAGTTAGGGTTAGAGTGGTAGAGAGGTTTATATCATATCTGTATTGAGTTAGGGTTATGTTAGGGTTAGAGTGGTAGAGAGGTTTATATCATATCTGTATTGAGTTAGGGTTATGGTAGGGTTAGAGTGGTAGAGAGGTTTATATCATATCTGTATTGAGTTAGGGTTATGTTAGGGTTAGAGTGGTAGAGAGGTTTATATCATATCTGTATTGAGTTAGGGTTAGAGTGGTAGAGAGGTTTATATCATATCTGTATTGAGTTAGGGTTAGAGTGGTAGAGAGGTTTATATCATATCTGTATTGAGTTAGGGTTAGAGTGGTAGAGAGGTTTATATCATATCTGTATTGAGTTAGGGTTAGAGTGGTAGAGAGGTTTATATCATATCTGTATTGAGTTAGGGTTATGTTAGGGTTATAGTGGTAGAGAGGTTTATATCATATCTGTATTGAGTTAGGGTTATATTAGGGTTAGAGTGGTAGAGAGGTTTATATCATATCTGTATTGAGTTAGGGTTATGTTAGGGTTAGAGTGGTAGAGAGGTTTATATCATATCTGTATTGAGTTAGGGTTATGTTAGGGTTAGAGTGGTAGAGAGGTTTATATCATATATTTTTTTTAGAGTGTGAGAGTGGTAGAGAGGTTTATATCATATATTTTATCTAACCCTATTGAGGTAGGGTTAGAGTGGTAGAGAGGTTTATATCATATCTGTATTGAGTTAGGGTTAGAGTGGTAGAGAGGTTTATATCATGTCTGTATTGAGTTAGGGTTATGTTAGGGTTAGAGTGGTAGAGAGGTTTATATCATATCTGTATTGAGTTAGGGTTATGTTAGAGTGGTAGAGAGGTTTATATCATATCTGTATTGAGTTAGGGTTAGAGTGGTAGAGAGGTTTATATCATATCTGTATTGAGTTAGGATAGTGGTAGAGAGGTTTATATCATATCTGTATTGAGTTAGGGTTAGAGTGGTAGAGAGGCTTATATCATATCTGTATTGTGTTAGGGTTATGTTAGGGTTAGAGTGGTAGAGAGGTTTATATCATATCTGTTTTGAGTTATGGTTAGAGTGGTAGAGAGGTTTATATCATATCTGTATTGAGTTAGGGTTATGTTAGGGTTAGAGTGGTAGAGAGGTTTATATCATATCTGTATTGAGTTAGGGTTATGTTAGGGTTAGAGTGGTAGAGAGGTTTATATCATCTCTGTATTGAGTTAGGGTTAGAGAGGTTTATATCATATCTGTATTGAGTTAGGGTTAGAGTGGTAGAGAGGTTTATATCATACCTGTATTGAGTTAGGGTTAGAGTGGTAGAGAGGTTTATATATCTGTATTGAGTTAGGATTAGAGAGGTTTATATCATATCTGTATTGAGTTAGGGTTATGTTAGGGTTATAGTGGTAGAGAGGTTTATATCATATCTGTATTGAGTTAGGGTTATATTAGGGTTAGAGTGGTAGAGAGGTTTATATCATATCTGTATTGAGTTAGGGTTATGTTAGGGTTAGAGTGGTAGAGAGGTTTATATCATATCTGTATTGAGTTAGGGTTATGTTAGGGTTAGAGTGGTAGAGAGGTTTATATCATATATGTATTGAGGTAGGGTTAGAGTGGTAGAGAGGTTTATATCATATCTGTATTGAGTTAGGGTTAGAGTGGTAGAGAGGTTTATATCATGTCTGTATTGAGTTAGGGTTATGTTAGGGTTAGAGTGGTAGAGAGGTTTATATCATATCTGTATTGAGTTAGGGTTATGTTAGAGTGGTAGAGAGGTTTATATCATATCTGTATTGAGTTAGGGTTAGAGTGGTAGAGAGGTTTATATCATATCTGTATTGAGTTAGGGATAGTGGTAGAGAGGTTTATATCATATCTGTATTGAGTTAGGGTTAGAGTGGTAGAGAGGTTTATATCATATCTGTATTGAGTTAGGGTTATGTTAGGGTTAGAGTGGTAGAGAGGTTTATATCATATCTGTTTTGAGTTATGGTTAGAGTGGTAGAGAGGTTTATATCATATCTGTATTGAGTTAGGGTTATGTTAGGGTTAGAGTGGTAGAGAGGTTTATATCATATCTGTATTGAGTTAGGGTTATGTTAGGGTTAGAGTGGTAGAGAGGTTTATATCATCTCTGTATTGAGTTAGGGTTAGAGAGGTTTATATCATATCTGTATTGAGTTAGGGTTAGAGTGGTAGAGAGGTTTATATCATACCTGTATTGAGTTAGGGTTAGAGTGGTAGAGAGGTTTATATATCTGTATTGAGTTAGGATTAGAGAGGTTTATATCATATCTGTATTGAGTTAGGGTTAGAGTGGTAGAGAGGTTTATATCATATCTGTATTGAGTTAGGGTTATATTAGGGTTAGAGTGGTAGAGAGGTTTATATCATATCTGTATTGAGTTAGGGTTATGTTACGGGTAGAGTGGTAGAGAGGTTTATATCATATCTGTATTGAGTTAGGGTTATGTTAGGGTTAGAGTGGTAGAGAGGTTTATATCATATATGTATTGAGTTAGGGTTAGAGTGGTAGAGAGGTTTATATCATATCTGTATTGAGTTAGGGTTAGAGTGGTAGAGAGGTTTATATCATATCTGTATTGAGTTAGGGATATGTTAGGGTTAGAGTGGTAGAGAGGTTTATATCATATCTTTATTGAGTTAGGGTTAGAGTGGTAGAGAGGTTTATATCATATCTGTATTGAGTTAGAGTTAGAGTGGTAGAGAGGTTTATATCACATCTGTATTGAGTTAGGGTTAGAGTGGTAGAGAGGTTTATATCATATCTGTATTGAGTTAGGGTTATGTTAGGGTTAGAGTGGTAGAGAGGTTTATATCATATCTGCATTGAGTTAGGGTTATGTTAGGGTTAGAGTGGTAGAGAGGTTTATATCATATCTGTATTGAGTTAGGGTTATGTTAGGGTTAGAGTGGTAGAGAGGTTTATACCATATCTTTATTGAGTTAGGGTTAGAGTGGTAGAGAGGTTTATATCATATCTGTATTGAGTTAGGGTTATGTTAGGGTTAGAGTGGTAGAGAGGTTTATATCATATCTGTATTGAGTTAGGGTTATATTAGGTTAGAGTGGTAGAGAGGTTTATATCATATCTGTATTGAGTTAGGGTTATGTTAGGGTTAGAGTGGTAGAGAGGTTTATATCATATCTGTATTGAGTTAGGGTTATGTTAGGGTTAGAGTGGTAGAGAGGTTTATATCATATATGTATTGAGGTAGGGTTAGAGTTAGAGAGGTTTATATCATATCTGTATTGAGTTAGGGTTAGGGTTAGAGTGGTAGAGAGGTTTATATCATGTCTGTATTGAGTTAGGGTTATGTTAGGGTTAGAGTGGTAGAGAGGTTTATATCATATCTGTATTGAGTTAGGGTTATGTTAGAGTGGTAGAGAGGTTTATATCATATCTGTATTGAGTTAGGGTTAGAGTGGTAGAGAGGTTTATATCATATCTGTATTGAGTTAGGGATAGTGGTAGAGAGGTTTATATCATATCTGTATTGAGTTAGGGTTAGAGTGGTAGAGAGGTTTATATCATATCTGTATTGAGTTAGGGTTATGTTAGGGTTAGAGTGGTAGAGAGGTTTATATCATATCTGTTTTGAGTTATGGTTAGAGTGGTAGAGAGGTTTATATCATATCTGTATTGAGTTAGGGTTATGTTAGGGTTAGAGTGGTAGAGAGGTTTATATCATATCTGTATTGAGTTAGGGTTATGTTAGGGTTAGAGTGGTAGAGAGGTTTATATCATCTCTGTATTGAGTTAGGGTTAGAGAGGTTTATATCATATCTGTATTGAGTTAGGGTTAGAGTGGTAGAGAGGTTTATATCATACCTGTATTGAGTTAGGGTTAGAGTGGTAGAGAGGTTTATATATCTGTATTGAGTTAGGATTAGAGAGGTTTATATCATATCTGTATTGAGTTAGGGTTAGAGTGGTAGAGAGGTTTATATCATATCTGTATTGAGTTAGGGTTATATTAGGGTTAGAGTGGTAGAGAGGTTTATATCATATCTGTATTGAGTTAGGGTTATGTTACGGTTAGAGTGGTAGAGAGGTTTATATCATATCTGTATTGAGTTAGGGTTATGTTAGGGTTAGAGTGGTAGAGAGGTTTATATCATATATGTATTGAGTTAGGGTTAGAGTGGTAGAGAGGTTTATATCATATCTGTATTGAGTTAGGGTTAGAGTGGTAGAGAGGTTTATATCATATCTGTATTGAGTTAGGGATATGTTAGGGTTAGAGTGGTAGAGAGGTTTATATCATATCTTTATTGAGTTAGGGTTAGAGTGGTAGAGAGGTTTATATCATATCTGTATTGAGTTAGAGTTAGAGTGGTAGAGAGGTTTATATCATATCTGTATTGAGTTAGGGTTAGAGTGGTAGAGAGGTTTATATCATATCTGTATTGAGTTAGGGTTATGTTAGGGTTAGAGTGGTAGAGAGGTTTATATCATATCTGCATTGAGTTAGGGTTATGTTAGGGTTAGAGTGGTAGAGAGGTTTTATATCATATCTGTATTGAGTTAGGGTTATGTTAGGGTTAGAGTGGTAGAGAGGTTTATACCATATCTTTATTGAGTTAGGGTTAGAGTGGTAGAGAGGTTTATATCATATCTGTATTGAGTTAGGGTTATGTTAGGGTTATAGTGGTAGAGAGGTTTATATCATATCTGTATTGAGTTAGGGTTATATTAGGGTTAGAGTGGTAGAGAGGTTTATATCATATCTGTATTGAGTTAGGGTTATGTTAGGGTTAGAGTGGTAGAGAGGTTTATATCATATCTGTATTGAGTTAGGGTTATGTTAGGGTTAGAGTGGTAGAGAGGTTTATATCATATATGTATTGAGGTAGGGTTAGAGTGGTAGAGAGGTTTATATCATATCTGTATTGAGTTAGGGTTAGAGTGGTAGAGAGGTTTATATCATGTCTGTATTGAGTTAGGGTTATGTTAGGGTTAGAGTGGTAGAGAGGTTTATATCATATCTGTATTGAGTTAGGGTTATGTTAGAGTGGTAGAGAGGTTTATATCATATCTGTATTGGAGTTAGGGTTAGAGTGGTAGAGAGGTTTATATCATATCTGTATTGAGTTAGGGATAGTGGTAGAGAGGTTTATATCATATCTGTATTGAGTTAGGGTTAGAGTGGTAGAGAGGTTTATATCATATCTGTATTGAGTTAGGGTTATGTTAGGGTTAGAGTGGTAGAGAGGTTTATATCATATCTGTTTTGAGTTATGGTTAGAGTGGTAGAGAGGTTTATATCATATCTGTATTGAGTTAGGGTTATGTTAGGGTTAGAGTGGTAGAGAGGTTTATATCATATCTGTATTGAGTTAGGGTTATGTTAGGGTTAGAGTGGTAGAGAGGTTTATATCATCTCTGTATTGAGTTAGGGTTAGAGAGGTTTATATCATATCTGTATTGAGTTAGGGTTATGTTAGAGTTAGAGTGGTAGAGAGGTTTATATCATATCTGTATTGAGTTAGGGTTAGAGTGGTAGAGAGGTTTATATCATATCTGTATTGAGTTAGGGATAGTGGTAGAGAGGTTTATATCATATCTGTATTGAGTTAGGGTTAGAGTGGTAGAGAGGTTTATATCATATCTGTATTGAGTTAGGGTTATGTTAGGGTTAGAGTGGTAGAGAGGTTTATATCATATCTGTATTGAGTTAGGGTTATGGTAGGGTTAGAGTGGTAGAGAGGTTTATATCATATCTGTATTGAGTTAGGGTTATGTTAGGGTTAGAGTGGTAGAGAGGTTTATATCATATCTGTATTGAGTTAGGGTTAGAGTGGTAGAGAGGTTTATATCATATCTGTATTGAGTTAGGGTTAGAGTGGTAGAGAGGTTTATATCATATCTGTATTGAGTTAGGGTTAGAGTGGTAGAGAGGTTTATATCATATCTGTATTGAGTTAGGGTTAGAGTGGTAGAGAGGTTTATATCATATCTGTATTGAGTTAGGGTTATGTTAGGGTTATAGTGGTAGAGAGGTTTATATCATATCTGTATTGAGTTAGGGTTATATTAGGGTTAGAGTGGTAGAGAGGTTTATATCATATCTGTATTGGAGTTAGGGTTATGTTAGGGTTAGAGTGGTAGAGAGGTTTATATCATATCTGTATTGAGTTAGGGTTATGTTAGGGTTAGAGTGGTAGAGAGGTTTATATCATATATTTTTTTAGAGTGTGAGAGTGGTAGAGAGGTTTATATCATATATTTTATCTAACCCTATTGAGGTAGGGTTAGAGTGGTAGAGAGGTTTATATCATATCTGTATTGAGTTAGGGTTAGAGTGGTAGAGAGGTTTATATCATGTCTGTATTGAGTTAGGGTTATGTTAGGGTTAGAGTGGTAGAGAGGTTTATATCATATCTGTATTGAGTTAGGGTTATGTTAGAGTGGTAGAGAGGTTTATATCATATCTGTATTGAGTTAGGGTTAGAGTGGTAGAGAGGTTTATATCATATCTGTATTGAGTTAGGGATAGTGGTAGAGAGGTTTATATCATATCTGTATTGAGTTAGGGTTAGAGTGGTAGAGAGGCTTATATCATATCTGTATTGTGTTAGGGTTATGTTAGGGTTAGAGTGGTAGAGAGGTTTATATCATATCTGTTTTGAGTTATGGTTAGAGTGGTAGAGAGGTTTATATCATATCTGTATTGAGTTAGGGTTATGTTAGGGTTAGAGTGGTAGAGAGGTTTATATCATATCTGTATTGAGTTAGGGTTATGTTAGGGTTAGAGTGGTAGAGAGGTTTATATCATCTCTGTATTGAGTTAGGGTTAGAGAGGTTTATATCATATCTGTATTGAGTTAGGGTTAGAGTGGTAGAGAGGTTTATATCATACCTGTATTGAGTTAGGGTTAGAGTGGTAGAGAGGTTTATATATCTGTATTGAGTTAGGATTAGAGAGGTTTATATCATATCTGTATTGAGTTAGGGTTATGTTAGGGTTATAGTGGTAGAGAGGTTTATATCATATCTGTATTGAGTTAGGGTTATATTAGGGTTAGAGTGGTAGAGAGGTTTATATCATATCTGTATTGAGTTAGGGTTATGTTAGGGTTAGAGTGGTAGAGAGGTTTATATCATATCTGTATTGAGTTAGGGTTATGTTAGGGTTAGAGTGGTAGAGAGGTTTATATCATATATGTATTGAGGTAGGGTTAGAGTGGTAGAGAGGTTTATATCATATCTGTATTGAGTTAGGGTTAGAGTGGTAGAGAGGTTTATATCATGTCTGTATTGAGTTAGGGTTATGTTAGGGTTAGAGTGGTAGAGAGGTTTATATCATATCTGTATTGAGTTAGGGGTTATGTTAGAGTGGTAGAGAGGTTTATATCATATCTGTATTGAGTTAGGGTTAGAGTGGTAGAGAGGTTTATATCATATCTGTATTGAGTTAGGGATAGTGGTAGAGAGGTTTATATCATATCTGTATTGAGTTAGGGTTAGAGTGGTAGAGAGGTTTATATCATATCTGTATTGAGTTAGGGTTATGTTAGGGTTAGAGTGGTAGAGAGGTTTATATCATATCTGTTTTGAGTTATGGTTAGAGTGGTAGAGAGGTTTATATCATATCTGTATTGAGTTAGGGTTATGTTAGGGTTAGAGTGGTAGAGAGGTTTATATCATATCTGTATTGAGTTAGGGTTATGTTAGGGTTAGAGTGGTAGAGAGGTTTATATCATCTCTGTATTGAGTTAGGGTTAGAGAGGTTTATATCATATCTGTATTGAGTTAGGGTTAGAGTGGTAGAGAGGTTTATATCATACCTGTATTGAGTTAGGGTTAGAGTGGTAGAGAGGTTTATATATCTGTATTGAGTTAGGATTAGAGAGTTTATATCATATCTGTATTGAGTTAGGGTTAGAGTGGTAGAGAGGTTTATATCATATCTGTATTGAGTTAGGGTTATATTAGGGTTAGAGTGGTAGAGAGGTTTATATCATATCTGTATTGAGTTAGGGTTATGTTACGGTTAGAGTGGTAGAGAGGTTTATATCATATCTGTATTGAGTTAGGGTTATGTTAGGGTTAGAGTGGTAGAGAGGTTTATATCATATATGTATTGAGTTAGGGTTAGAGTGGTAGAGAGGTTTATATCACATCTGTATTGAGTTAGGGTTAGAGTGGTAGAGAGGTTTATATCATATCTGTATTGAGTTAGGGATATGTTAGGGTTAGAGTGGTAGAGAGGTTTATATCATATCTTTATTGAGTTAGGGTTAGAGTGGTAGAGAGTTTTATATCATATCTGTATTGAGTTAGAGTTAGAGTGGTAGAGAGGTTTATATCATATCTGTATTGAGTTAGGGTTAGAGTGGTAGAGAGGTTTATATCATATCTGTATTGAGTTAGGGTTATGTTAGGGTTAGAGTGGTAGAGAGGTTTATATCATATCTGCATTGAGTTAGGGTTATGTTAGGGTTAGAGTGGTAGAGAGGTTTATATCATATCTGTATTGAGTTAGGGTTATGTTAGGGTTAGAGTGGTAGAGAGGTTTATACCATATCTTTATTGAGTTAGGGTTAGAGTGGTAGAGAGGTTTATATCACATCTGTATTGAGTTAGGGTTATGTTAGGGTTAGAGTGGTAGAGAGGTTTATATCATATCTGTATTGAG
Source organism: Coregonus clupeaformis (assembly GCF_020615455.1). Lineage (NCBI taxonomy): Eukaryota > Metazoa > Chordata > Actinopteri > Salmoniformes > Salmonidae > Coregonus > Coregonus clupeaformis. The sequence continues at coordinate 23,377,653 of NC_059219.1, read as the reverse complement.
TTAGGGTTATATTAGGGTTAGAGTGGTAGAGAGGTTTATATCATATCTGTATTGAGTTAGGGTTATGTTAGGGTTAGAGTGGTAGAGAGGTTTATATCATATCTGTATTGAGTTAGGGTTATGTTAGGGTTAGAGTGGTAGAGAGGTTTATATCATATATGTATTGAGGTAGGGTTAGAGTGGTAGAGAGGTTTATATCATATCTGTATTGAGTTAGGGTTAGAGTGGTAGAGAGGTTTATATCATGTCTGTATTGAGTTAGGGTTATGTTAGGGTTAGAGTGGTAGAGAGAGGTTTATATCATATCTGTATTGAGTTAGGGTTATGTTAGAGTGGTAGAGAGGTTTATATCATATCTGTATTGAGTTAGGGTTAGAGTGGTAGAGAGGTTTATATCATATCTGTATTGAGTTAGGGATAGTGGTAGAGAGGTTTATATCATATCTGTATTGAGTTAGGGTTAGAGTGGTAGAGAGTTTTATATCATATCTGTATTGAGTTAGGGTTATGTTAGGGTTAGAGTGGTAGAGAGGTTTATATCATATCTGTTTTGAGTTATGGTTAGAGTGGTAGAGAGGTTTATATCATATCTGTATTGAGTTAGGGTTATGTTAGGGTTAGAGTGGTAGAGAGGTTTATATCATATCTGTATTGAGTTAGGGTTATGTTAGGGTTAGAGTGGTAGAGAGGTTTATATCATCTCTGTATTGAGTTAGGGTTAGAGAGGTTTATATCATATCTGTATTGAGTTAGGGTTAGAGTGGTAGAGAGGTTTATATCATACCTGTATTGAGTTAGGGTTAGAGTGGTAGAGAGGTTTATATATCTGTATTGAGTTAGGATTAGAGAGGTTTATATCATATCTGTATTGAGTTAGGGTTAGAGTGGTAGAGAGGTTTATATCATATCTGTATTGAGTTAGGGTTATAATTAGGTTAGAGTGGTAGAGAGGTTTATATCATATCTGTATTGAGTTAGGGTTATGTCAGTTAGAGTGGTAGAGAGGTTTATATCATATCTGTATTGAGTTAGGGTTGTGTTAGGGTTAGAGTGGTAGAGAGGTTTATATCATATATGTATTGAGTTAGGGTTAGAGTGGTAGAGAGGTTTATATCACATCTGTATTGAGTTAGGGTTAGAGTGGTAGAGAGAGGTTTATATCATATCTGTATTGAGTTAGGGATATGTTAGGGTTAGAGTGGTAGAGAGGTTTATATCATATCTTTATTGAGTTAGGGTTAGAGTGGTAGAGAGGTTTATATCATATCTGTATTGAGTTAGAGTTAGAGTGGTAGAGAGGTTTATATCATATCTGTATTGAGTTAGGGTTATGTTAGGGTTAGAGTGGTAGAGAGGTTTATATCATATCTGTATTGAGTTAGGGTTATGTTAGGGTTAGAGTGGTAGAGAGGTTTATACCATATCTTTATTGAGTTAGGGTTAGAGTGGTAGAGAGGTTTATATCATATCTGTATTGAGTTAGGGTTATGTTAGGGTTAGTGGTAGAGAGGTTTATATCATATCTGTATTGAGTTAGGGTTAGAGTGGTAGAGAGGTTTATATCATATCTGTATTGAGTTAGGGTTAGAGTGGTAGAGAGGTTTATATCATATCTGTATTGAGTTAGGGTTAGAGTGGTAGAGAGGTTTATATCATATCTGTATTGAGTTAGGGTTATGTTAGGGTTAGAGTGGTAGAGAGGTTTATATCATATCTGTATTGAGTTAGGGTTAGAGTGGTAGAGAGGTTTAAATCATATCTGTATTGAGTTAGGGTTATGTTAGGGTTAGAGTGGTAGAGAGGTTTATATCATATCTGTATTGAGTTAGGGTTAGAGTGGTAGAGAGGTTTAAATCATATCTGTATTGAGTTAGGGTTATGTTAGGGTTAGAGTGGTAGAGAGATTTATATCATATCTGTATTGAGTTAGGGGTTAGAGTGGTAGAGAGGTTTATATCATATCTGTATTGAGTTAGGGGTTGTGTTAGGGTTAGAGTGGTAGAGAGGTTTATATCATATCTGTATTGGAGTTAGGGTTATGTTAGAGTTAAGTGGTAGAGAGGTTTATATCATATCTGTATTGAGTTAGGGTTATGTTAGGGTTAGAGTGGTAGAGAGGTTTATATCATATCTGTATTGAGTTAGGGTATGTTAGGGTTAGAGTGGTAGAGAGGTTTATATCATATCTGTATTGAGTTAGGGTTAGAGTGGTAGAGAGGTTTATATCATATCTGTATTGAGTTAGGGTTAGAATGGTAGAGAGGTTTATATCATATCTGTATTGAGTTAGGGTTAGAGGTGGTAGAGAGGTATATATCATATCTGTATTGAGTTAGGGTTATGTTAGGGTTAGAGTGGTAGAGAGGTTTATATCATATCTGTATTGAGTTAGGGTTAGAGTGGTAGAGAGGTTTAAATCATATCTGTATTGAGTTAGGGTTATGTTAGGGTTAGAAGTGGTAGAGAGGTTTATATCATATCTGTATTGAGTTAGGGTTAGAGTGGTAGAGAGGTTTAAATCATATCTGTATTGAGTTAGGGTTATGTTAGGGTTAGAGTGGTAGAGATTTATATCATATCTGTATTGGGTTAGGGTTAGAGTGGTAGAGAGGTTTATATCATATCTGTATTGAGTTAGGGTTGATGTTAGGGTTAGAGTGGTAGAGAGGTTTATATCATATCTGTATTGAGTTAGGGTTATGTTAGGGTAAGTGGTAGAGAGGTTTATATCATATCTGTATTGAGTTAGGGTTATGTTAGGGTTAGAGTGGTAGAGAGGTTTATATCATATCTGTATTGAGTTAGGGTATGTTAGGGTTAGAGTGGTAGAGAGGTTTATATCATATCTGTATTGAGTTAGGGTTAGAGTGGTAGAGAGTTTATATCATATCTGTATTGAGTTAGGGTTATGTTAGGGTTAGAGTGGTAGAGAGGTTTATATCATATCTGTATTGAGTTAGGGTTATGTTAGGGTTAGAGTGGTAGAGAGGTTTATATCATATCTGTATTGAGTTAGGGTTATGTTAGGGTTAGAGTGGTAGAGAGGTTTATATCATATCTGTATTGAGTTAGGGTTATGTTAGGGTTAGGAGTGGTAGAGAGGTTTATATCATATCTGTATTGAGTTAGGGTTAGAGTGGTAGAGAGGTTTATATCATATCTGTATTGAGTTAGGGTTATGTTAGGGTTAGAGTGGTAGAGAGGTTTATATCATATCTGTATTGAGTTAGGGTTAGAGTGGTAGAGAGGTTTATATCATATCTGTATTGAGTTAGGTTATGTTAGGGTTAGAGTGGTAGAGAGGTTTATATCATATCTGTATTGAGTTAGGGTTAGAGTGGTAGAGAGGTTTATATCATATCTGTATTGAGTTAGGGTTAGAGTGGTAGAGAGGTTTATATCATATCTGTATTGAGTTAGGGTTATATTAGGGTTAGAGTGGTAGAGAGGTTTATATCATATCTGTATTGAGTTAGGGTTATGTTACGGTTAGAGTGGTAGAGAGGTTTATATCATATCTGTATTGAGTTAGGGTTATGTTAGGGTTAGAGTGGTAGAGAGGTTTATATCATATTGTATTGAGTTAGGGTTAGAGTGGTAGAGAGGTTTATATCATATCTGTATTGAGTTAGGGGTTAGAGTGGTAGAGAGGTTTATATCATATCTGTATTGAGTTAGGGATATGTTAGGGTTAGAGTGGTAGAGAGGTTTATATCATATCTTTATTGAGTTAGGGTTAGAGTGGTAGAGAGGTTTATATCATATCTGTATTGAGTTAGAGTTAGAGTGGTAGAGAGGTTTATATCATATCTGTATTGAGTTAGGGTTAGAGTGGTAGAGAGGTTTATATCATATCTGTATTGAGTTAGGGTTATGTTAGGGTTAGAGTGGTAGAGAGGTTTATATCATATCTGCATTGAGTTAGGGTTATGTTAGGGTTAGAGTGGTAGAGAGGTTTATATCATATCTGTATTGAGTTAGGGTTATGTTAGGTTTAGAGTGGTAGAGAGGTTTATACCATATCTTTATTGAGTTAGGGTTAGAGTGGTAGAGAGGTTTATATCATATCTGCATTGAGTTAGGGTTATGTTAGGGTTATAGTGGTAGAGAGGTTTATATCATATCTGTATTGAGTTAGGGTTATATTAGGGTTAGAGTGGTAGAGAGGTTTATATCATATCTGTATTGGAGTTAGGGTTATGTTAGGGTTAGAGTGGTAGAGAGGTTTATATCATATCTGTATTGAGTTAGGGTTATGTTAGGGTTAGAGTGGTAGAGAGGTTTATATCATATTGTATTGAGGTAGGGTTAGAGTGGTAGAGAGGTTTATATCATATCTGTATTGAGTTAGGGTTAGAGTGGTAGAGAGGTTTATATCATGTCTGTATTGAGTTAGGGTTATGTTAGGGGTTAGAGTGGTAGAGAGGTTTATATCATATCTGTATTGAGTTAGGGTTATGTTAGAGTGGTAGAGAGGTTTATATCATATCTGTATTGAGTTAGGGTTAGAGTGGTAGAGAGGTTTATATCATATCTGTATTGAGTTAGGGATAGTGGTAGAGAGGTTTATATCATATCTGTATTGAGTTAGGGTTAGAGTGGTAGAGAGGTTTATATCATATCTGTATTGAGTTAGGGTTATGTTAGGGTTAGAGTGGTAGAGAGGTTTATATCATATCTGTTTTGAGTTATGGTTAGAGTGGTAGAGAGGTTTATATCATATCTGTATTGAGTTAGGGTTATGTTAGGGTTAGAGTGGTAGAGAGGTTTATATCATATCTGTATTGAGTTAGGGTTATGTTAGGGTTAGAGTGGTAGAGAGGTTTATATCATCTCTGTATTGAGTTAGGGTTAGAGAGGTTTATATCATATCTGTATTGAGTTAGGGTTAGAGTGGTAGAGAGGTTTATATCATACCTGTATTGAGTTAGGGTTAGAGTGGTAGAGAGGTTTATATATCTGTATTGAGTTAGGATTAGAGAGGTTTATATCATATCTGTATTGAGTTAGGGTTAGAGTGGTAGAGAGGTTTATATCATATCTGTATTGAGTTAGGGTTATATTAGGGTTAGAGTGGTAGAGAGGGTTTATATCATATCTGTATTGAGTTAGGGTTATGTTACGGTTAGAGTGGTAGAGAGGTTTATATCATATCTGTATTGAGTTAGGGTTATGTTAGGGTTAGAGTGGTAGAGAGGTTTATATCATATATGTATTGAGTTAGGGTTAGAGTGGTAGAGAGGTTTATATCATATCTGTATTGAGTTAGGGTTAGAGTGGTAGAGAGGTTTATATCATATCTGTATTGAGTTAGGGATATGTTAGGGTTAGAGTGGTAGAGAGGTTTATATCATATCTTTATTGAGTTAGGGTTAGAGTGGTAGAGAGGTTTATATCATATCTGTATTGAGTTAGAGTTAGAGTGGTAGAGAGGTTTATATCATATCTGTATTGAGTTAGGGTTAGAGTGGTAGAGAGGTTTATATCATATCTGTATTGAGTTAGGGTTATGTTAGGGTTAGAGTGGTAGAGAGGTTTATATCATATCTGCATTGAGTTAGGGTTATGTTAGGGTTAGAGTGGTAGAGAGGTTTATATCATATCTGTATTGAGTTAGGGTTATGTTAGGGTTAGAGTGGTAGAGAGGTTTATACCATATCTTTATTGAGTTAGGTTAGAGTGGTAGAGAGGTTTATATCATATCTGTATTGAGTTAGGGTTATGTTAGGGTTAGAGTGGTAGAGAGGTTTATATCATATCTGTATTGAGTTAGGGTTATGTTAGGGGTTAGAGTTGTAGAGAGGTTTATATCATATCTTTATTGAGTTAGGGTTAGAGTGGTAGAGAGGTTTTATATCATATCTGTATTGAGTTAGGGTTATGTTAGGGTTAGAGTGGTAGAGAGGTTTATATCATATCTGTATTGAGTTAGGGTTATGTTAGGGTTAGAGTGGTAGATAGGTTTATATCATATCTGTATTGAGTTAGGGTTATGTTAGGGTTAGAGTGGTAGAGAGGTTTATATCATATCTGTATTGAGTTAGGGTTATGTTAGGGTTAGAGTGGTAGAGAGGTTTATATCATATCTGTATTGAGTTAGGGTTATGTTAGGGTTAGAGTGGTAGAGAGGTTTATATCATATCTGTATTGAGTTAGGGTTATGTTAGGGTTAGAGTGGTAGAGAGGTTTATATCATATCTGTATTGAGTTAGGGTTATGTTAGGGTTAGAATGGTAGAGAGGTTTATATCATATCTGTATTGAGTTAGGGTTAGAGTGGTAGAGAGGTTTATATCATAATTGTATTGAGTTAGGGTTATGTTAGGGTTAGAGTGGTAGAGAGGTTTTATATCATATCTGTATTGAGTTAGGGTTAGAGTGGTAGAGAGGTTTATATCATATCTGTATTGAGTTAGGGTTAGAGTGGTAGAGAGGTTTATATCATATCTGTATTGAGTTAGGGTTAGAGTGGTAGAGAGGTTTATATCATGTCTGTATTGAGTTAGGGTTATGTTAGGGTTAGAGTGGTAGAGAGGTTTATATCATATCTGTATTGAGTTAGGGTTATGTTAGGGTTAGAGTGGTAGAGAGGTTTATACCATATCTTTATTGAGTTAGGGTTAGAGTGGTAGAGAGGTTTATATCATATCTGTATTGAGTTAGGGTTATGTTAGGGTTAGAGTGGTAGAGAGGTTTATATCATATCTGTATTGAGTTAGGGTTATATTAGGGTTAGAGTGGTAGAGAGGTTTATATCATATCTGTATTGAGTTAGGGTTATGTTAGGGTTAGAGTGGTAGAGAGGTTTATATCATATCTGTATTGAGTTAGGGTTATGTTAGGGTTAGAGTGGTAGAGAGGTTTATATCATATATGTATTGAGGTAGGGTTAGAGTGGTAGAGAGGTTTATATCATATCTGTATTGAGTTAGGGTTAGAGTGGTAGAGAGGTTTATATCATGTCTGTATTGAGTTAGGGTTATGTTAGGGTTAGAGTGGTAGAGAGGTTTATATCATATCTGTATTGAGTTAGGGTTATGTTAGAGTGGTAGAGAGGTTTATATCATATCTGTATTGAGTTAGGGTTAGAGTGGTAGAGAGGTTTATATCATATCTGTATTGAGTTAGGGATAGTGGTAGAGAGGTTTATATCATATCTGTATTGAGTTAGGGTTAGAGTGGTAGAGAGGTTTATATCATATCTGTATTGAGTTAGGGTTATGTTAGGGTTAGAGTGGTAGAGAGGTTTATATCATATCTGTTTTGAGTTATGGTTAGAGTGGTAGAGAGGTTTTATATCATATCTGTATTGAGTTAGGGTTATGTTAGGGTTAGAGTGGTAGAGAGGTTTATATCATATCTGTATTGAGTTAGGGTTATGTTAGGGTTAGAGTGGTAGAGAGGTTTATATCATCTCTGTATTGAGTTAGGGTTAGAGAGGTTTATATCATATCTGTATTGAGTTAGGGTTAGAGTGGTAGAGAGGTTTATATCATACCTGTATTGAGTTAGGGTTAGGGTGGTAGAGAGGTTTATATATCTGTATTGAGTTAGGATTAGAGAGGTTTATATCATATCTGTATTGAGTTAGGGTTAGAGTGGTAGAGAGGTTTATATCATATCTGTATTGAGTTAGGGTTATATTAGGGTTAGAGTGGTAGAGAGGTTTATATCATATCTGTATTGAGTTAGGGTTATGTTACGGTTAGAGTGGTAGAGAGGTTTATATCATATCTGTATTGAGTTAGGGTTATGTTAGGGTTAGAGTGGTAGAGAGGTTTATATCATATATGTATTGAGTTAGGGTTAGAGTGTGTGACGTCACGAGAGGCTACACAGCTTTCAGCGGGGTTGCTCAAGTAGTGCAAGGAGACAAGGTTCAAACAAAACAAGGATTTTATTATAGGTCTTGGGAAATTAACGAAAATATAACAAAATTCTGTTCTCTTGTGGCTCTTTAAGGGTTAACAGTTCAGGGATGTCTCTTCCACATCCAAAGTCATAATTCTCACTCGCTCAGATAACTTTTCCCCAGCCTTACTGTAGTCCACGTTGCAGCTAGTGGCCAACCCAGCAAAAAGTCCTTCCAAATGTCTCTCACGTATTTCCACAGGTGCATATATCCAAAGGTGAGTATTTCCCAAAGGTAAGTATCTCCAAATCCGTATATTCCTCATGGAAGTGGACGTGCAGCACTCTTGTCCTCCAGAGAGCCCAGGTTGGAGACTGTGTCTCTTCACTTCCCAAACCTTCAGCTCATCAGCTCCTCATTTGTTTCAGCTGCGTGGGAAGATTGGCCATAGAGGGGTGGAGTTCCCGACCATACCAGCAGATGGAGCCATAGCTGTCTGGGTTTGCAGCCACCTCAGGGGGATGTAACGTCCCTCCAGGACACAGCCTCTCGTGACATCACACATCCCCCCTCCTCGGGACCGACGTCCTCGTCGGGGTAAAGGCAGCGAAGAAGGCATCACGCCGGGAGAGGGCGTCCGCATTGCCGTGGTGCTTGCCAGACTGCTCTCTCTTCAACTCCTCCAACTCTAGGACCAGGGACTCAGCCTCCTGTTGTCTCTCCTTGAGTTTCTTACTGAACGCATCAGCCTTGGTTTTAGCAGAGTTTAGCTTCTGTTGAGCAGCTTTCAGTTCCTTCTCTCTCTCTGCCTCCGCATTCTTCATCTTGTTCTCCAACACCTTGTACTTCTCCTCTGCCTTCTTCTGGACCTCCTTACTACTGCGCAGGGTCTCCTCACACTCCTCGATGGTCCTGCGCAGCCTCTCCAGCTCCTCCTGTTGCTTAGGGAAGGAGCTCTGTTGGAGTTTAGCCTGGAGGATATCTAACTCTTCTGTCTTCATGTCTAACTGTTGCTTTAACAAACGATACCTCTCAGCGGTCCCCTTCAGACCAGACAGTTCTTTGTCCAGATTCTGTAGCTCCGTCTCTGTGTCGGTCTGGGCACCTGCCATCCCTATCAGAGCCCGGGCGGGAGTGAGTAATTCGGAGGATTGCACCGGAGCCTTCCCAGGATGAGTCTTGCCTCTCCGTTTCCGAGGTACTCGGGTTATCCCTCTCCTGAGACTCTCTCCAGAGTGGGTAAAAGGCTGGGCAGTCTCGTCCAATTAGGACAGGGACGGGGAGGAATCAACCACCCCGCCGTCGTGTGTATGGTTCCCCGTGTGCTGGTCATTGTAAGTTCAGTAATGGGGTATTCTCTGGTGTCCCCATGGACACAGGAAACTGGGAGGACTTTCCCCGGGGGTCAGACACGTTGGGCCCACCAAATCCTTACGCACCAGGGTGGCCCGGCTACCAGAATCCAGTAAGGCCTCCACATCATGGTGATTCACAGTTACCGGGCAGGTGGGGGTCGATCTGGGCCGCCATCTACGACTCCCAAGAGCGAGGCAAAACGGTGTGTGGGTGCTGAGCTGGAGGACTCCGCAGTGGGCATAGGTTCATCGGCTGGTTTCCCACACTGCCAGGAGATATGTCCCATCTCCCCACACCGGTAACACTGTCGAAGTTTCCCCCCTCCTGGTGTACTCTTCTTGGACCCGCCTGGTTTCTGGCTCCCCCTGGGCCGGGATAAGTCCTGACGTGGCTGGGTTCGAGACCTTGGGGTCCTTTGGGCGGGTTCTTCCCATTTGTGGTGGGGCCGCACTCCTGGGGTCTTTTCGGGAAGCATTCAGCATCTCCGCTGTGGCCTGGTACTTTTCCACAGCTTCCACGGTCAGATCAGCCGTGGTCAAGGCCTGTTGACTGATGAACCGTTTTGCCTCATAAGGCAGGGCGCGTAGGTAACGATCCACCACAACGGCCTCCACCACCGCCGCTGCTGTATTCCTCTGCGGATCCAGCCATTTCCTTGCGATTCGGACAAGTTCATGCATCTGCGCCCGAGGAGGTTGGTCTGGTTGGAAGGTCCAGCTGTGAAAGCGCTGGGCCATACCAAACTTTGTGAGTCCATATCTGCTGAGGATCTCAGACTTCAGGGCATCATAGTCAGTAACCTGGTCAGGGCCCAGGTCCCGGACAGCATTCAGCGATTCCCCGGTTAGAAAGGGGGCTAACAGCCCAACCCACTGTTGCTTGGGCCAGGCTTCCCTAGTGGCCGTGGCCTCAAATGCATGCAGGTATGCCTCAATGTCATCGGTAGCTCCCATCTTAGATATAAAGTCACTTGCCTTTATTGGGCGGGTATTTTGGACCACCCTCTGTCTCTGCAACTGCAATTCCTCTGCCTTCAGAAGGTTGGCTTTCTTTTGCTCCTCCAAGAGAGCCACGTTTGCTTGCATCTGGGCTTGCTGGCCAGCAACAAGGGCTTTCAACATGTCCTCCATTTCAGTCGGCGGGGAGCCTACGGCCAACTTGGAAAACTGGGTGATCAAACCTTCGGTATCCTCCTCTGACATGCACTATTAACGCTTAGCGTGCCCGTATTCTCCACCATCTGTGACGTCACGAGAGGCTACACAGCTTTCAGCGGGGTTGCTCAAGTAGTGCAAGGAGACAAGGTTCAAACAAAACAAGGATTTTATTATAGGTCTTGGGAAATTAACGAAAATATAACAAAATTCTGTTCTCTTGTGGCTCTTTAAGGGTTAACAGTTCAGGGATGTCTCTTCCACATCCAAAGTCATAATTCTCACTCGCTCAGATAACTTTTCCCCAGCCTTACTGTAGTCCACGTTGCAGCTAGTGGCCAACCCAGCAAAAAGTCCTTCCAAATGTCTCTCACGTATTTCCACAGGTGCATATATCCAAAGGTGAGTATTTCCCAAAGGTAAGTATCTCCAAATCCGTATATTCCTCATGGAAGTGGACGTGCAGCACTCTTGTCCTCCAGAGAGCCCAGGTTGGAGACTGTGTCTCTTCACTTCCCAAACCTTCAGCTCATCAGCTCCTCATTTGTTTCAGCTGCGTGGGAAGATTGGCCATAGAGGGGTGGAGTTCCCGACCATACCAGCAGATGGAGCCATAGCTGTCTGGGTTTGCAGCCACCTCAGGGGGATGTAACGTCCCTCCAGGACACAGCCTCTCGTGACATCACAAGTGGTAGAGAGGTTTATATCATATCTGTATTGAGTTAGGGTTAGAGTGGTAGAGAGGTTTATATCATATCTGTATTGAGTTAGGGATATGTTAGGGTTAGAGTGGTAGAGAGGTTTATATCATATCTTTATTGAGTTAGGGTTAGAGTGGTAGAGAGGTTTATATCATATCTGTATTGAGTTAGAGTTAGAGTGGTAGAGAGGTTTATATCATATCTGTATTGAGTTAGGGTTAGAGTGGTAGAGAGGTTTATATCATATCTGTATTGAGTTAGGGTTAGAGTGGTAGAGAGGTTTATATCATATCTGTATTGAGTTAGGGTTAGAGTGGTAGAGAGGTTTATATCATATCTGTATTGAGTTAGGGTTAGAGTGGTAGAGAGGTTTATATCATATCTGTATTGAGTTAGGGTTAGAGTGGTAGAGAGGTTTATATCATATATGTATTGAGTTAGGGTTATGTTAGGGTTAGAGTGGTAGAGAGGTTTATATCATATCTGTATTGAGATAGGGTTAGAGTGGTAGAGAGGTTTATATCATATCTGTATTGAGTTAGGGTTATGTTAGGGTTAGAGTGGTAGAGAGGTTTATATCATATCTGTATTGAGTTAGGGTTATGTTAGGGTTAGAGTGGTAGAGAGGTTTATATCATATCTGTATTGAGTTAGGGTTATGTTAGGGTTAGAGGTGTAGAGAGGTTTATATCATATCTGTATTGAGTTAGGGTTATGTTAGGGTTAGAGTGGTAGAGAGGTTTATACCATATCTTTATTGAGTTAGGGTTAGAGTGGTAGAGAGGTTTATATCATATCTGTATTGAGTTAGGGTTATGTTAGGGTTAGAGTGGTAGAGAGGTTTATATCATATCTGTATTGAGTTAGGGTTATGTTAGGGTTAGAGTTGTAGAGAGGTTTATATCATATCTTTATTGAGTTAGGGTTAGAGTGGTAGAGAGGTTTATATCATATCTGTATTGAGTTAGGGTTATGTTAGGGTTAGAGTGGTAGAGAGGTTTATATCATATCTGTATTGAGTTAGGGTTATGTTAGGGTTAGAGTGGTAGATAGGTTTTATATCATATCTGTATTGAGTTAGGGTTATGTTAGGGTTAGAGTGGTAGAGAGGTTTATATCATATCTGTATTGAGTTAGGGTTATGTTAGGGTTAGAGTGGTAGAGAGGTTTATACCATATCTTTATTGAGTTAGGGTTAGAGTGGTAGAGAGGTTTATATCATATCTGTATTGAGTTAGGGTTATGTTAGGGTTAGAGTGGTAGATAGGTTTATATCATATCTGTATTGAGTTAGGGTTATGTTAGGGTTAGAGTGGTAGAGAGGTTTATATCATATCTGTATTGAGTTAGGGTTATGTTAGGGTTAGAGTGGTAGAGAGGTTTATATCATATCTGTATTGAGTTAGGGTTATGTTAGGGTTAGAGTGGTAGAGAGGTTTATATCATATCTGTATTGAGTTAGGGTTATGTTAGGGTTAGAATGGTAGAGAGGTTTATATCATATCTGTATTGAGTTAGGGTTAGAGTGGTAGAAAGGTTTATATCATAATTGTATTGAGTTAGGGTTATGTTAGGGTTAGAGTGGTAGAGAGGTTTATATCATATCTGTATTGAGTTAGGGTTAGAGTGGTAGAGAGGTTTATATCATATCTGTATTGAGTTAGGGTTAGAGTGGTAGAGAGGTTTATATCATATCTGTATTGAGTTAGGGTTAGAGTGGTAGAGAGGTTTATATCATATCTGTATTGAGTTAGGGTTATGTTAGGGTTATAGTGGTAGAGAGGTTTATATCATATCTGTATTGAGTTAGGGTTATATTAGGGTTAGAGTGGTAGAGAGGTTTATATCATATCTGTATTGAGTTAGGGTTATGTTAGGGTTAGAGTGGTAGAGAGGTTTATATCATATCTGTATTGAGTTAGGGTTATGTTAGGGTTAGAGTGGTAGAGAGGTTTATATCATATATTTTTTTAGAGTGTGAGAGTGGTAGAGAGGTTTATATCATATATTTTATCTAACCCTATTGAGGTAGGGTTAGAGTGGTAGAGAGGTTTATATCATATCTGTATTGAGTTAGGGTTAGAGTGGTAGAGAGGTTTATATCATGTCTGTATTGAGTTAGGGTTATGTTAGGGTTAGAGTGGTAGAGAGGTTTATATCATATCTGTATTGAGTTAGGGTTATGTTAGAGTGGTAGAGAGGTTTATATCATATCTGTATTGAGTTAGGGTTAGAGTGGTAGAGAGGTTTATATCATATCTGTATTGAGTTAGGGATAGTGGTAGAGAGGTTTATATCATATCTGTATTGAGTTAGGGTTAGAGTGGTAGAGAGGCTTATATCATATCTGTATTGTGTTAGGGTTATGTTAGGGTTAGAGTGGTAGAGAGGTTTATATCATATCTGTTTTGAGTTATGGTTAGAGTGGTAGAGAGGTTTATATCATATCTGTATTGAGTTAGGGTTATGTTAGGGTTAGAGTGGTAGAGAGGTTTATATCATATCTGTATTGAGTTAGGGTTATGTTAGGGTTAGAGTGGTAGAGAGGTTTATATCATCTCTGTATTGAGTTAGGGTTAGAGAGGTTTATATCATATCTGTATTGAGTTAGGGTTAGAGTGGTAGAGAGGTTTATATCATACCTGTATTGAGTTAGGGTTAGAGTGGTAGAGAGGTTTATATATCTGTATTGAGTTAGGATTAGAGAGGTTTATATCATATCTGTATTGAGTTAGGGTTATGTTAGGGTTATAGTGGTAGAGAGGTTTATATCATATCTGTATTGAGTTAGGGTTATATTAGGGTTAGAGTGGTAGAGAGGTTTATATCATATCTGTATTGAGTTAGGGTTATGTTAGGGGTTAGAGTGGTAGAGAGGTTTATATCATATCTGTATTGAGTTAGGGTTATGTTAGGGTTAGAGTGGTAGAGAGGTTTATATCATATATGTATTGAGGTAGGGTTAGAGTGGTAGAGAGGTTTATATCATATCTGTATTGAGTTAGGGTTAGAGTGGTAGAGAGGTTTATATCATGTCTGTATTGAGTTAGGGTTATGTTAGGGTTAGAGTGGTAGAGAGGTTTATATCATATCTGTATTGAGTTAGGGTTATGTTAGAGTGGTAGAGAGGTTTATATCATATCTGTATTGAGTTAGGGTTATGTTAGGGTTAGAGTGGTAGAGAGGTTTATACCATATCTTTATTGAGTTAGGGTTAGAGTGTGTGATGTCACGAGAGGCTGTGTCCTGGAGGGACGTTACATCCCCCTGAGGTGGCTGCAAACCCAGACAGCTATGGCTCCATCTGCTGGTATGGTCGGGAACTCCACCCCTCTATGGCCAATCTTCCCACGCAGCTGAAACAAATGAGGAGCTGATGAGCTGAAGGTTTGGGAAGGGAAGAGACACAGTCTCCAACCTGGGCTCTCTGGAGGACAAGAGTGCTGCACGTCCACTTCCATGAGGAATATAAGGATTTGGAGATACTTACCTTTGGGAAATACTCACCTTTGGATATATGCACCTGTGGAAATACGTGAGAGACATTTGGAAGGACTTTTTGCTGGGTTGGCCACTAGCTGCAACGTGGACTACAGTAAGGCTGGGGAAAAGTTATCTGAGCGAGTGAGAATTATGATTTTGGATGTGGAAGAGACATCCCTGAACTGTTAACCCTTAAAGAGCCACAAGAGAACAGAATTTTGTTATATTTTCGTTAATTTCCCAAGACCTATAATAAAATCCTTGTTTTGTTTTAACCTTGTCTCCTTGCACTACTTGAGCAATCCCGCTGAAAGCTGTGTAGCCTCTCGTGACGTCACAGATGGTGGAGAATACGGGCACGCTCAAGCGTTAATAGTGCATGTCAGAGGAGGATACCGAAGGTTTGATCACCCAGTTTTCCAAGTTGGCCGTAGGCTCCCCGCCGACTGAAATGGAGGACATATTGAAAGCCCTTGTTGCTGGCCAGCAAGCCCAGATGCAAGCAAACGTGGCTCTCTTGGAGGAGCAAAAGAAAGCCAACCTTCTGAAGGCAGAGGAATTGCAGTTGCAGAGACAGAGGGTGGTCCAAAATACCCGCCCAATAAAGGCAAGTGACTTTATATCTAAGATGGGAGCTACCGATGACATTGAGGCATACCTGCATGCATTTGAGGCCACGGCCACTAGGGAAGCCTGGCCCAAGCAACAGTGGGTTGGTCTGTTAGCCCCCTTTCTAACCGGGGGAATCGCTGAATGCTGTCCGGGACCTGGGCCCTGACCAGGTTACTGACTATGATGCCCTGAAGTCTGAGATCCTCAGCAGATATGGACTCACAAAGTTTGGTATGGCCCAGCGCTTTCACAGCTGGACCTTCCAACCAGACCAACCTCCTCGGGTGCAGATGCATGAACTTGTCCGAATCGCAAGGAAATGGCTGGATCCGCAGAGGAATACAGCAGCGGCGGTGGTGGAGGCCGTTGTGGTGGATCGTTACCTCACGCGCCCCTGCCTTATGAGGCAAAACGGTTCATCAGTCAACAGGCCTTGACCACGGCTGATCTGACCGTGGAAGCTGTGGAAAAGTACCAGGCCACAGCGGAGATGCTGAATGCTTCCCGAAAAGACCCCAGGAGTGCGGCCCCACCACAAATGGGAAGAACCCGTCCAAAGGACCCCAAGGTCTCGAACCCAGCCACGTCAGGACTTATCCCGGCTCCAGGGGGAGCCAGAAACCAGGCGGGTCCAAGAAGAGTACACCAGGAGGGGGAAACTCGACAGTGTTACCGGTGTGGGGAGATGGGACATATCTCCTGGCAGTGTGGGAAACCAGCCGATGAACCTATGCCCACTGCGGAGTCCTCCAGCTCAGCACCCACACACCGTTTTGCCTCGCTCTTGGGAGTCGAGATGGCGGCCCAGATCGACCCCCACCTGCCCGGTAACTGTGAATCACCATGATGTGGGAGGCCTTACTGGATTCTGGTAGCCGGGCCACCCTGGTGCGTAAGGATTTGGTGGGCCCAACGTGTTTGACCCCGGAGAAAGTCCTCCCAGTTTCCTGTGTCCATGGGGACACCAGAGAATACCCCATTACTGAACTTACAATGACCAGCACACGGGGAACCATACACACGACGGCGGGGGTGGTTGATTCCCTCCCCGTCCCTGTCCTAATTGGACGAGACTGCCCAGCCTTTTACCCACTCTGGAGAGAGTCTCAGGAGAGGATAACCCGAGTACCTCGGAAACGGAGAGGCAAGACTCATCCTGGGAAGGCTCCGGTGCAATCCTCCGAGTTACTCACTCCCGCCCGGGCTCTGATAGGGATGGCAGGTGCCCAGACCGACACAGAGACGGAGCTACAGAATCTGGACAAAGAACTGTCTGGTCTGAAGGGGACCGCTGAGAGGTATCGTTTGTTAAAGCAACAGTTAGACATGAAGACAGAAGAGTTAGATATCCTCCAGGCTAAACTCCAACAGAGCTCCTTCCCTAAGCAACAGGAGGAGCTGGAGAGGCTGCGCAGGACCATCGAGGAGTGTGAGGAGACCCTGCGCAGTAGTAAGGAGGTCCAGAAGAAGGCAGAGGAGAAGTACAAGGTGTTGGAGAACAAGATGAAGAATGCGGAGGCAGAGAGAGAGAAGGAACTGAAAGCTGCTCAACAGAAGCTAAACTCTGCTAAAACCAAGGCTGATGCGTTCAGTAAGAAACTCAAGGAGAGACAACAGGAGGCTGAGTCCCTGGTCCTAGAGTTGGAGGAGTTGAAGAGAGAGCAGTCTGGGAAGCACCACGGCAATGCGGACGCCCTCTCCCGGCGTGATGCCTTCTTCGCTGCCTTTACCCCGCGAGGACGTCGGTCCCGAGAGGGGATGTGTGATGTCACGAGAGGCTGTGTCCTGGAGGGACGTTACATCCCCCTGAGGTGGCTGCAAACCCAGACAGCTATGGCTCCATCTGCTGGTATGGTCGGGAACTCCACCCCTCTATGGCCAATCTTCCCACGCAGCTGAAACAAATGAGGAGCTGATGAGCTGAAGGTTTGGGAAGGGAAGAGACACAGTCTCC
This sequence comes from Coregonus clupeaformis, assembly GCF_020615455.1. Lineage (NCBI taxonomy): Eukaryota > Metazoa > Chordata > Actinopteri > Salmoniformes > Salmonidae > Coregonus > Coregonus clupeaformis. The sequence continues at coordinate 23,360,542 of NC_059219.1, read as the reverse complement.
AACCTGGGCTCTCTGGAGGACAAGAGTGCTGCACGTCCACTTCCATGAGGAATATAAGGATTTGGAGATACTTACCTTTGGGAAATACTCACCTTTGGATATATGCACCTGTGGAAATACGTGAGAGACATTTGGAAGGACTTTTTGCTGGGTTGGCCACTAGCTGCAACGTGGACTACAGTAAGGCTGGGGAAAAGTTATCTGAGCGAGTGAGAATTATGATTTTGGATGTGGAAGAGACATCCCTGAACTGTTAACCCTTAAAGAGCCACAAGAGAACAGAATTTTGTTATATTTTCGTTAATTTCCCAAGACCTATAATAAAATCCTTGTTTTGTTTGAACCTTGTCTCCTTGCACTACTTGAGCAATCCCGCTGAAAGCTGTGTAGCCTCTCGTGACGTCACAAGTGGTAGAGAGGTTTATATCATATCTGTATTGAGTTAGGGTTATGTTAGGGTTAGAGTGGTAGAGAGGTTTATATCATATCTGTATTGAGTTAGGGTTATGTTAGGGTTAGAGTTGTAGAGAGGTTTATATCATATCTTTATTGAGTTAGGGTTAGAGTGGTAGAGAGGTTTATATCATATCTGTATTGAGTTAGGGTTATGTTAGGGTTAGAGTGGTAGAGAGGTTTATATCATATCTGTATTGAGTTAGGGTTATGTTAGGGTTAGAGTGGTAGATAGGTTTATATCATATCTGTATTGAGTTAGGTTATAGTTTTTTTGTTAGTGGTAGAGGTTTCTATCTGTATTGAGTTAGGGTTATGTTAGGGTTAGAGTGGTAGAGAGGTTTATATCATATCTGTATTGAGTTAGGGTTATGTTAGGGTTAGAGTGGTAGAGAGGTTTATATCATATCTGTATTGAGTTAGGGTTATGTTAGGGTTAGAGTGGTAGAGAGGTTTATATCATATCTGTATTGAGTTAGGGTTATGTTAGGGTTAGAGTGGTAGAGAGGTTTATATCATATCTGTATTGAGTTAGGGTTATGTTAGGTTAGAGTGGTAGAGAGGTTTATATCATATCTGTATTGAGTTAGGGTTATGTTAGGGTTAGAGTGGTAGAGAGGTTTATATCATATCTGTATTGAGTTAGGGTTAGAGTGGTAGAGAGGTTTATATCATATCTGTATTGAGTTAGGGTTATTTTAAGTGGTAGAGAGGTTTATATCATATCTGTATTGAGTTAGGGTTAGAGTGGTAGAGAGGTTTATATCATATCTGTATTGAGTTAGGGTTAGAGTGGTAGAGAGGTTTATATCATATCTGTATTGAGTTAGGGTTAGAGTGGTAGAGAGGTTTATATCATATCTGTATTGAGTTAGGGTTATGTTAGGGTTATAGTGGTAGAGAGGTTTATATCATATCTGTATTGAGTTAGGGTTATGTTAGGGTTAGAGTGGTAGAGAGGTTTATATCATATCTGTATTGAGTTAGGGTTATGTTAGGGGTTAGAGTGGTAGAGAGGTTTATATCATATCTGTATTGAGTTAGGGTTATGTTAGGGTTAGAGTGGTAGAGAGGTTTATATCATATATTTTTTAGAGTGTGAGAGTGGTAGAGAGGTTTATATCATATATTTATCTAACCCTATTGAGGTAGGGTTAGAGTGGTAGAGAGGTTTATATCATATCTGTATTGAGTTAGGGTTAGAGTGGTAGAGAGGTTTATATCATGTCTGTATTGAGTTAGGGTTATGTTAGGGTTAGAGTGGTAGAGAGGTTTATATCATATCTGTATTGAGTTAGGGTTATGTTAGAGTGGTAGAGAGGTTTATATCATATCTGTATTGAGTTAGGGTTAGAGTGGTAGAGAGGTTTATATCATATCTGTATTGAGTTAGGGATAGTGGTAGAGAGGTTTATATCATATCTGTATTGAGTTAGGGTTAGAGTGGTAGAGAGGCTTTATATCATATCTGTATTGTGTTAGGGTTATGTTAGGGTTAGAGTGGTAGAGAGGTTTATATCATATCTGTTTTGAGTTATGGTTAGAGTGGTAGAGAGGTTTATATCATATCTGTATTGAGTTAGGGTTATGTTAGGGTTAGAGTGGTAGAGAGGTTTATATCATATCTGTATTGAGTTAGGGTTATGTTAGGGTTAGAGTGGTAGAGAGGTTTATATCATCTCTGTATTGAGTTAGGGTTAGAGAGGTTTATATCATATCTGTATTGAGTTAGGGTTAGAGTGGTAGAGAGGTTTATATCATACCTGTATTGAGTTAGGGTTAGAGTGGTAGAGAGGTTTATATATCTGTATTGAGTTAGGATTAGAGAGGTTTATATCATATCTGTATTGAGTTAGGGTTATGTTAGGGTTATAGTGGTAGAGAGGTTTATATCATATCTGTATTGAGTTAGGGTTATATTAGGGTTAGAGTGGTAGAGAGGTTTATATCATATCTGTATTGAGTTAGGGTTATGTTAGGGTTAGAGTGGTAGAGAGGTTTATATCATATCTGTATTGAGTTAGGGTTATGTTAGGGTTAGAGTGGTAGAGAGGTTTATATCATATATGTATTGAGTTAGGGTTAGAGTGGTAGAGAGGTTTATATCATATCTGTATTGAGTTAGGGTTAGAGTGGTAGAGAGGTTTATATCATGTCTGTATTGAGTTAGGGTTATGTTAGGGTTAGAGTGGTAGAGAGGTTTATATCATATCTGTATTGAGTTAGGGTTATGTTAGAGTGGTAGAGAGGTTTATATCATATCTGTATTGAGTTAGGGTTAGAGTGGTAGAGAGGTTTATATCATATCTGTATTGAGTTAGGGATAGTGGTAGAGAGGTTTATATCATATCTGTATTGAGTTAGGGTTAGAGTGGTAGAGAGGTTTATATCATATCTGTATTGAGTTAGGGTTATGTTAGGGTTAGAGTGGTAGAGAGGTTTATATCATATCTGTTTTGAGTTATGGTTAGAGTGGTAGAGAGGTTTATATCATATCTGTATTGAGTTAGGGTTATGTTAGGGTTAGAGTGGTAGAGAGGTTTATATCATATCTGTATTGAGTTAGGGTTATGTTAGGGTTAGAGTGGTAGAGAGGTTTATATCATCTCTGTATTGAGTTAGGGTTAGAGAGAGGTTTATATCATATCTGTATTGAGTTAGGGTTAGAGTGGTAGAGAGGTTTATATCATACCTGTATTGAGTTAGGGTTAGAGTGGTAGAGAGGTTTATATCATCTGTATTGAGTTAGGATTGGTAGAGAGGTTTATATCATATCTGTATTGAGTTAGGGTTAGAGTGGTAGAGAGGTTTATATCATATCTGTATTGAGTTAGGGTTATATTAGGGTTAGAGTGGTAGAGAGGTTTATATCATATCTGTATTGAGTTAGGGTTATGTTACGGTTAGAGTGGTAGAGAGGTTTATATCATATCTGTATTGAGTTAGGGTTATGTTAGGGTTAGAGTGGTAGAGAGGTTTATATCATATATGTATTGAGTTAGGGTTAGAGTGGTAGAGAGGTTTATATCATATCTGTATTGAGTTAGGGTTAGAGTGGTAGAGAGGTTTATATCATATCTGTATTGAGTTAGGGATATGTTAGGGTTAGAGTGGTAGAGAGGTTTATATCATATCTGTATTGAGTTAGGGTTAGAGTGGTAGAGAGGTTTATATCATATCTGTATTGAGTTAGAGTTAGAGTGGTAGAGAGGTTTATATCATATCTGTATTGAGTTAGGGTTAGAGTGGTAGAGAGGTTTATATCATATCTGTATTGAGTTAGGGTTATGTTAGGGTTAGAGTGGTAGAGAGGTTTATATCATATCTGCATTGAGTTAGGGTTATGTTAGGGTTAGAGTGGTAGAGAGGTTTATATCATATCTGTATTGAGTTAGGGTTATGTTAGGGTTAGAGTGGTAGAGAGGTTTATACCATATCTTTATTGAGTTAGGGTTAGAGTGGTAGAGAGGTTTATACCATATCTTTATTGAGTTAGGGTTAGAGTGGTAGAGAGGTTTATATCATGTCTGTATTGAGTTAGGGTTATGTTAGGGTTAGAGTGGTAGAGAGGTTTATATCATATCTGTATTGAGTTAGGGTTATGTTAGAGTGGTAGAGAGGTTTATATCATATCTGTATTGAGTTAGGGTTAGAGTGGTAGAGAGGTTTATATCATATCTGTATTGAGTTAGGGATAGTGGTAGAGAGGTTTATATCATATCTGTATTGAGTTAGGGTTAGAGTGGTAGAGAGGCTTATATCATATCTGTATTGTGTTAGGGTTATGTTAGGGTTAGAGTGGTAGAGAGGTTTATATCATATCTGTTTTGAGTTATGGTTAGAGTGGTAGAGAGGTTTATATCATATCTGTATTGAGTTAGGGTTATGTTAGGGTTAGAGTGGTAGAGAGGTTTATATCATATCTGTATTGAGTTAGGGTTATGTTAGGGTTAGAGTGGTAGAGAGGTTTATATCATCTCTGTATTGAGTTAGGGTTAGAGAGGTTTATATCATATCTGTATTGAGTTAGGGTTAGAGTGGTAGAGAGGTTTATATCATACCTGTATTGAGTTAGGGTTAGAGTGGTAGAGAGGTTTATATCATATCTGTATTGAGTTAGGGTGGTAGAGGAGGTTTATATCATATCTGTATTGAGTTAGGGTTATGTTAGGGTTATAGTGGTAGAGAGGTTTATATCATATCTGTATTGAGTTAGGGTTATATTAGGGTTAGAGTGGTAGAGAGGTTTATATCATATCTGTATTGAGTTAGGGTTATGTTAGGGTTAGAGTGGTAGAGAGGTTTATATCATATCTGTATTGAGTTAGGGTTATGTTAGGGTTAGAGTGGTAGAGAGGTTTATATCATATATGTATTGAGGTAGGGTTAGAGTGGTAGAGAGGTTTATATCATATCTGTATTGAGTTAGGGTTAGAGTGGTAGAGAGGTTTATATCATGTCTGTATTGAGTTAGGGTTATGTTAGGGTTAGAGTGGTAGAGAGGTTTATATCATATCTGTATTGAGTTAGGGTTATGTTAGAGTGGTAGAGAGGTTTATATCATATCTGTATTGAGTTAGGGTTAGAGTGGTAGAGAGGTTTATATCATATCTGTATTGAGTTAGGGATAGTGGTAGAGAGGTTTATATCATATCTGTATTGAGTTAGGGTTAGAGTGGTAGAGAGGTTTATATCATATCTGTATTGAGTTAGGGTTATGTTAGGGTTAGAGTGGTAGAGAGGTTTATATCATATCTGTTTTGAGTTATGGTTAGAGTGGTAGAGAGGTTTATATCATATCTGTATTGAGTTAGGGTTATGTTAGGGTTAGAGTGGTAGAGAGGTTTATATCATATCTGTATTGAGTTAGGGTTATGTTAGGGTTAGAGTGGTAGAGAGGTTTATATCATCTCTGTATTGAGTTAGGGTTAGAGAGGTTTATATCATATCTGTATTGAGTTAGGGTTAGAGTGGTAGAGAGGTTTATATCATACCTGTATTGAGTTAGGGTTAGAGTGGTAGAGAGGTTTATATATCTGTATTGAGTTAGGATTAGAGAGGTTTATATCATATCTGTATTGAGTTAGGGTTAGAGTGGTAGAGATGTTTATATCATATCTGTATTGAGTTAGGGTTATATTAGGGTTAGAGTGGTAGAGAGGTTTATATCATATCTGTATTGAGTTAGGGTTATGTTACGGTTAGAGTGGTAGAGAGGTTTATATCATATCTGTATTGAGTTAGGGTTATGTTAGGGTTAGAGTGGTAGAGAGGTTTATATCATATATGTATTGAGTTAGGGTTAGAGTGGTAGAGAGGTTTATATCATATCTGTATTGAGTTAGGGTTAGAGTGGTAGAGAGGTTTATATCATATCTGTATTGAGTTAGGGATATGTTAGGGTTAGAGTGGTAGAGAGGTTTATATCATATCTGTATTGAGTTAGGGTTAGAGTGGTAGAGAGGTTTATATCATATCTGTATTGAGTTAGAGTTAGAGTGGTAGAGAGGTTTATATCATATCTGTATTGAGTTAGGGTTAGAGTGGTAGAGAGGTTTATATCATATCTGTATTGAGTTAGGGTTATGTTAGGGTTAGAGTGGTAGAGAGGTTTATATCATATCTGCATTGAGTTAGGGTTATGTTAGGGTTAGAGTGGTAGAGAGGTTTATATCATATCTGTATTGAGTTAGGGTTATGTTAGGGTTAGAGTGGTAGAGAGGTTTATACCATATCTTTATTGAGTTAGGGTTAGAGTGGTAGAGAGGTTTATATCATATCTGTATTGAGTTAGGGTTATGTTAGGGTTAGAGTGGTAGAGAGGTTTATATCATATCTGTATTGAGTTAGGGTTATGTTAGGGTTAGAGTTGTAGAGAGGTTTATATCATATCTTTATTGAGTTAGGGTTAGAGTGGTAGAGAGGTTTATATCATATCTGTATTGAGTTAGGGTTATGTTAGGGTTAGAGTGGTAGAGAGGTTTATATCATATCTGTATTGAGTTAGGGTTATGTTAGGGTTAGAGTGGTAGATAGGTTTATATCATATCTGTATTGAGTTAGGGTTATGTTAGGGTTAGAGTGGTAGAGAGGTTTATATCATATCTGTATTGAGTTAGGGTTATGTTAGGGTTAGAGTGGTAGAGAGGTTTATATCATATCTGTATTGAGTTAGGGTTATGTTAGGGTTAGAGTGGTAGAGAGGTTTATATCATATCTGTATTGAGTTAGGGTTATGTTAGGGTTAGAGTGGTAGAGAGGTTTATATCATATCTGTATTGAGTTAGGGTTATGTTAGGGTTAGAATGGTAGAGAGGTTTATATCATATCTGTATTGAGTTAGGGTTAGAGTGGTAGAGAGGTTTATATCATAATTGTATTGAGTTAGGGTTATGTTAGGGTTAGAGTGGTAGAGAGGTTTATATCATATCTGTATTGAGTTAGGGTTAGAGTGGTAGAGAGGTTTATATCATATCTGTATTGAGTTAGGGTTAGAGTGGTAGAGAGGTTTATATCATATCTGTATTGAGTTAGGGTTATGTTACGGTTAGAGTGGCAGAGAGGTTTATATCATATCTGTATTGAGTTAGGGTTATGTTAGGGTTAGAGTGGTAGAGAGGTTTATATCATATCTGTATTGAGTTAGGGTTAGAGTGGTAGAGAGGTTTATATCATATCTGTATTGAGTTAGGGTTATGTTAGGGTTAGAGTGGTAGAGAGGTTTATATCATATCTGTATTGAGTTAGGGTTATGTTAGGGTTAGAGTGGTAGAGAGGTTTATATCATATCTGTATTGAGTTAGGGTTAGAGTGGTAGAGAGGTTTATATCATATCTGTATTGAGTTAGGGTTATTTGGTTAGAGTGGTAGAGAGGTTTTATATCATATCTGTATTGAGTTAGGGTTAGAGTGGTAGAGAGGTTTATATCATATCTGTATTGAGTTAGGGTTATGTTAGGGTTAGAGTGGTAGAGAGGTTTATATCATATCTGTATTGGGTTAGGGTTAGAGTGGTAGAGAGGTTTATATCATATCTGTATTGAGTTAGGGTTAGAGTGGTAGAGAGGTTTATATCATATCTGTATTGAGTTAGGGTTAGAGTGGTAGAGAGGTTTATATCATATCTGTATTGAGTTAGGGTTAGAGTGGTAGAGAGGTTTATATCATATCTGTATTGAGTTAGGGTTATGTTAGGTTTAGGATTATGATTAGGGTTAGGCCTCTGTATGCTAGAGTTGTTTAGGCCTCTGTATGCTAGAGCTGGTCAGGCCTCTGTATGCTAGAGCTGGTCAGGCCTCTGTATGCTAGAGTTGTTCAGGCCTCTGTATGCTAGAGCTGTTCAGGCCTCTGTATGCTAGAGCTGGTCAGGCCTCTGTATGCTAGAGCTGTTCAGGCCTCTGTATGCTAGAGCTGTTCAGGCCTCTGTATGCTAGAGCTGTTCAGGCCTCTGTATGCTAGAGCTGGTCAGGCCTCTGTATGCTAGAGCTGTTCAGGCCTCTGTATGCTAGAGCTGGTCAGGCCTCTGTATGCTAGAGCTGGTCAGGCCTCTGTATGCTAGAGCTGTTCAGGCCTCTGTATGCTAGAGCTGTTCAGGCCTCTGTATGCTAGAGCTGGTCAGGCCTCTGTATGCTAGAGCTGTTCAGGCCTCTGTATGCTAGAGCTGTTCAGGCCTCTGTATGCTAGAGCTGTTCAGGCCTCTGTATGCTAGAGCTGGTCAGGCCTCTGTATGCTAGAGCTGTTCAGGCCTCTGTATGCTAGAGCTGTTGGCCTGTCGGCGTTCCTCATCTGCGGTGGAAGGAGGCAGACCTGCAGCGCTGTTTGACAGACCAGGAGAATATCCAGAACATCAGTCTTCTCACAAGCAGTTTGGGCTACACACTAATATGACCCCTCTATGGAAAGATGAGACGCTCAGGAAACACCATCCGCACAAGTGTCACGTGACTCGTCTGAAGGTAACCCAGTGCCGGGCTGAAAAATGAATGGAAGTGAATGTTCCACATCAAAGGTATACAGATCATTCCACTGATGGTTCTTATATCTCTCAGATAGAGACAGACACTTCAGAGAAAACGGACTGTTTTTCCATGTATGAATCTGTTATTCAATGGGTTTCTATGGCTAATAGCAGTAAGGCCAAATTCAATGTTTGTTCAAATTCATTTGTATACCTACAGGGCTCCTAAAATGTAAAATCAAATAGCTAAATGATCCTTGGCATGACCATCTTTAAAAAGTCCATATGTTAGCTTGGTAGAAACCCCTTACAGTTAGCTCTACCAACTGAGATACACGGGGCATGACCATCTTTAAAAAGTCCATATGTTAGCTTGGTAGAAACCCCGGGGCCCTTAGACCTTATTAAACATAACACACAGTTTTGTTATTTTACTTTTTATTACAAAAACAGTTTTCCAGTTGCTTTCACACTCCAGTATGGGAATGTTTTAGTCCTGCATGGGAGGGTCACTGTGTGTTTCTAGCCCTGGCCTTCCAGCAAGAGGTCCATGTAGGCCCCAGTCACCAGGCTGTCATCCCCAACACCGAGCTCCTTCATCAGGCTGCGAGCTATCGCCTCCCCCTCCTCAGGCCTCTGGTCCTCCCTCATCACCACCTAGACACACACACACACACACACACACACACACACACACACACACACACACACACCCCCTCTAGTTATATGTAGTGTCCCAGCCAGGTGAATCTACCTCTAGTTCCATGTAATGTCCCAGCCAGGTGAATCTACCTCTAGTTATATGTAATGTCCCAGCCAGGTGAATCTACCTCTAGTTATATGTAATGTCCCAGCCAGGTGAATCTACCTCTAGTTATATGTAATGTCCCAGCCAGGTGAATCTACCTCTAGTTATATGTAATGTCCGAGGCAGGTGAATCTACCTCTAGTTATATGTAGTGTCCCAGCCAGGTGAATCTACCTCTAGTTATATGTAGTGTCCCAGCCAGGTGAATCTACCTCTAGTTATATGTAATGTCCCAGCCAGGTGAATCTACCTCTAGTTCCATGTAATGTCCCAGCCAGGTGAATCTACCTCTAGTTATATGTAATGTCCCAGCCAGGTGAATCTACCTCTAGTTATATGTAATGTCCCAGCCAGGTGAATCTACCTCTAGTTATATGTAGTGTCCCAGGCAGGTGAATCTACCTCTAGTTCCATGTAGTGTCCCAGGCCCTCCACTGTGTCCAAGTGAACCCTCGTCTGACCAACCAGGAACAGCCTCCTCTCCTTCCTCACCTCACCCTTCACCCCTAGAGAATCAGCCAACACAGTCTACACAAACACACACTAAGATTAATATACACCACCTCACCTCATGACCAGCTAGCTCTACACTAAACCAGTCACTCATTCCCTCAGATGGAGTAGTGTTGTAGGAGCTACTCACTGTAGTAGAGATGGAGTAGTGTTGTAGTAGCTACTCACTGTTTAGTAGAGATGGAGTAGTGTTGTAGTAGCTACTCACTGTGTAGTAGAGATGGAGTAGTGTTGTAGTAGCTAGTCATTGTGTAGTAGAGATGGAGTAGTGTTGTAGAAAGCTACTCACTGTAGTAGAGATGGAGTAGTGTTGTAGTAGCTACTCACTGTATAGTAGAGATTGAGTAGTGTTATAGTAGCTACACACTGTGTAGTAGAGATGGAGTAGTGTTGTAGTAGATACTCACTGTGTAGCAGAGATGGAGTAGTGTTGTAGTAGCTAATCACTGTGTAGCAGAGATGGAGTAGTGTTATAGTAGCTACACACTGTGTAGTAGAGATGGAGTAGTGTTGTAGTAGATACTCACTGTGTAGCAGAGATGGAGTAGTGTTGTAGTAGCTAATCACTGTGTAGTAGAGATGGAGTAGTGTTGTAGTAGCTACTCACTGTGTAGTAGATATGGATTAGTGTTGTAGTAGCTACTCAATGTGTAGCAGAGATGGAGTAGTGTTGTAGTAGCTACTCACTGTGTAGTAGAGATGGATTAGTGTTGTAGTAGCTACTCACTGTAGTAGAGATGGAGTAGTGTTGTAGTAGCTACTCACTGTAGTAGAGATGGATTAGTGTTGTAGTAGCTACTCATTGTGTAGAAGAGATGGATTAGTGTTGTAGTAGCTACTCAATGTGTAGCAGAGATGGATTAGTGTTGTAGTAGCTACTCACTGTGTAGTAGAGATGGAGTAGTGTTGTAGTCGCTACTCATTGTGTAGCAGAGATGGAGTAATGTTGTAGTAGCTACTCACTGTAGTAGAGATGGAGTAATGTTGTAGTAGCTACTCACTGTAGTAGAGATGGATTAGTGTTGTAGTAGCTACTCATTGTGTAGCAGAGATGGAGTAGTGTTGTAGTAGCTACTCACTGTGTAGTAGAGATGGAGTAGTGTTGTAGTAGCTACTCACTGTGTAGTAGAGATGGAGTAGTGTTGTAGTAGCTACTCACTGTGTAGTAGATATGGAGTAGTGTTGTAGTAGCTACTCACTGTGTAGCAGAGATGGAGTAGTGTTGTAGTAGCTACTCACTGTGTAGCAGAGATGGAGTAGTGTTGTAGTAGCTACTCATTGTGTAGCAGAGATGGATTAGTGTTGTAGTAGCTACTCAATGTGTAGCAGAGATGGATTAGTGTTGTAGTAGCTACTCACTGTAGTAGAGATGGATTAGTGTTGTAGTAGCTACTCACTGTGTAGCAGAGATGGAGTAGTGTTGTAGTAGCTACTCACTGTGTAGTAGAGATGGAGTAGTGTTGTAGTAGCTACTCACTGTGTAGTAGAGATGGAGTAGTGTTGTAGTAGCTACTCACTGTGTAGTAGAGATGGAGTAGTGTTGTAGTAGCTACTCACTGTGTAGTAGAGATGGAGTAGTGTTGTAGTAGCTACTCACTGTGTAGTGGAGATGGAGTAGTGTTGTAGTAGCTACTCACTGTGTAGTAGAGATGGAGTAGTGTTGTAGTAGCTACTCACTGTGTAGCAGAGATGGAGTAGTGTTGTAGTAGCTACTCACTGTGTAGCAGAGATGGAGTAGTGTTGTAGTAGCTACTCACTGTGTAGCAGAGATGGAGTAGTGTTGTAGTAGCTACTCACTGTGTAGCAGAGATGGAGTAGTGTTGTAGTAGCTACTCATTGTGTAGCAGAGATGGAGTAGTGTTGTAGTAGCTACTCACTGTGTAGTAGAGATGGAGTAGTGTTGTAGTAGCTACTCACTGTGTAGTAGAGATGGAGTAGTGTTGTAGTAGCTACTCATTGTGTAGCAGAGATGGAGCAGTGTTGTAGTAGCTACTCACTGTGTAGTAGAGATGGAGTAGTGTTGTAGTAGCTACTCACTGTAGTAGAGATGGAGTAGTGTTGTAGTAGCTACTCACTGTGTAGTAGAGATGGAGTAGTGTTGTAGTAGCTACTCACTCTGAGTCCCTCTGGATCCTGTGTATTAGAGATGGAGTAGTTGGACACCTTGGGCCCATCACAATCTGGTCTCTCATAGAAGATCAGCTGACCCCTCCCATCCTGCTGGACAAACAAAACGTCAGTCCAAAGGATGTGTGTTTTATGTGTGTCTGTGTATGAGTGTGTGTCTGTGTGTGTGTTTGTGTGTGTCTGTGTGTATGTCTGTGTGTGTGTGTCTGTGTGTCTGTCTGTGTCTGTGTGTGTGTCTGTGTGTGTGTGTGTGTCTGTGTTTATGTGTGTCTGTGTACCATCAGGTTGCGTAGTTTAAGTCGTCAGGTGCTGCAGTTGAAGAATGTGTCCTGCTGGCGGATTACTGTGCCCTCTGATTGGCTTAGCTGGCTGGCTCTCTCTGCCAATCGTGTCGCATTGCTCACCCTCGCCTTGATCTCCACGTTAGACGGCATCTCTGAGCTGTACCGAGTTATATTAGGGTTAGAGTGGTAGAGAGGTTTATATCATATCTGTATTGAGTTAGGGATAGTGGTAGAGAGGTTTATATCATATCTGTATTGAGTTAGGGTTAGAGTGGTAGAGAGGTTTATATCATATCTGTATTGAGTTAGGGTTATGTTAGGGTTAGAGTGGTAGAGAGGTTTATATCATATCTGTATTGAGTTAGGGTTATGGTAGGGTTAGAGTGGTAGAGAGGTTTATATCATATATGTATTGAGTAAGGGTTATGTTAGGGTTAGAGTGGTAGAGAGGTTTATATCATATCTGTATTGAGTTAGGGTTAGAGTGGTAGAGAGGTTTATATCATATCTGTATTGAGTTAGGGTTATGTTAGGGTTAGAGTGGTAGAGAGGTTTATATCATATCTGTATTGAGTTAGGGTTAGAGTGGTAGAGAGGTTTATATCATATCTGTATTGAGTTAGGGTTATGTTAGGGTTAGGTGGTAGAGAGGTTTATATCATATCTGTATTGAGTTAGGGTTATTAGAGTGGTAGAGAGGTTTATATCATATCTGTATTGAGTTAGGGTTAGAGTGGTAGAGAGGTTTATATCATATCTGTATTGAGTTAGGGTTATGTTAGGAGCGGTAGAGAGGTTTATATCATATCTGTATTGAGTTAGGGTTAGAGTGGTAGAGAGGTTTATATCATATCTGTATTGAGTTAGGGTTAGAGTGGTAGAGGTTTATATCATCTGTATTGTTAGGGTTAGAATGGTAGAGAGGTTTATATCATGTCTGTATTGAGTTAGGGTTAGAGTGGTAGAGAGGTTTATATCATATCTGTATTGAGTTAGGTTATGTTAGGGTTAGAGTGGTAGAGAGGTTTATATCATATCTGTATTGAGTTAGGGTTAGAGTGGTAGAGAGGTTTAAATCATATCTGTATTGAGTTAGGGTTATGTTAGGGTTAGAGTGGTAGAGAGATTTATATCATATCTGTATTGAGTTAGGGTTAGAGTGGTAGAGAGGTTTAAATCATATCTGTATTGAGTTAGGGTTATGTTAGGGTTAGAGTGGTAGAGAGATTTATATCATATCTGTATTGGGTTAGGGTTAGAGTGGTAGAGAGTTTTATATCATATCTGTATTGAGTTAGGGTTGTGTTAGGGTTAGAGTGGTAGAGAGGTTTATATCATATCTGTATTGAGTTAGGGTTATGTTAGGGTTAAGTGGTAGAGAGGTTTATATCATATCTGTATTGAGTTAGGGTTATGTTAGGGTTAGAGTGGTAGAGAGGTTTATATCATATCTGTATTGAGTTAGGGTATGTTAGGGTTAGAGTGGTAGAGAGGTTTATATCATATCTGTATTGAGTTAGGGTTAGAGTGGTAGAGAGGTTTATATCATATCTGTATTGAGTTAGGGTTATATTAGGTTAGAGTGGTAGAGAGTTTATATCATATCTGTATTGAGTTAGGGTTATGTTAGGGTTAGAGTGGTAGAGAGGTTTATATCATATCTGTATTGAGTTAGGGTTATGTTAGGGTTAGAGTGGTAGAGAGGTTTATATCATATCTGTATTGAGTTAGGGTTATGTTAGGGTTAGAGTGGTAGAGAGGTTTATATCATATCTGTATTGAGTTAGGGTTATGTTAGGGTTAGAGTGGTAGAGAGGTTTATATCATATCTGTATTGAGTTAGGGTTATGTTAGGGTTAGAGTGGTAGAGAGGTTTATATCATATCTGTATTGAGTTAGGGTTAGAGTGGTAGAGAGGTTTATATCATATCTGTATTGAGTTAGGGTTATGTTAGGGTTAGAGTGGTAGAGAGGTTTATATCATATCTGTATTGAGTTAGGGTTAGAGTGGTAGAGAGGTTTATATCATATCTGTATTGAGTTAGGGTTATGTTAGGGTTAGAGTGGTAGAGAGGTTTATATCATATCTGTATTGAGTTAGGGTTAGAGTGGTAGAGAGGTTTATATCATATCTGTATTGAGTTAGGGTTAGAGTGGTAGAGAGGTTTATATCATATCTGTATTGAGTTAGGGTTATGTTAGGGTTAGAGTGGTAGAGAGGTTTATATCATATCTGTATTGAGTTAGGGTTAGAGTGGTAGAGAGGTTTATATCATATCTGTATTGAGTTAGGGTTATTTAGGTTAGAGTGGTAGAGAGGTTTATATCATATCTGTATTGGGTTAGGGTTAGTTAGAGTGGTAGAGAGGTTTATATCATATCTGTATTGAGTTATGGGTTAGAGTGGTAGAGAGGTTTATATCATATCTGTATTGAGTTAGGGTTAGAGTGGTAGAGAGGTTTATATCATATCTGTATTGAGTTAGGGTTAGAGTGGTAGAGAGGTTTATATCATATCTGTATTGAGTTAGGGTTATGTTAGGTTTAGGTTATGATTAGGGTTAGGCCTCTGTATGCTAGAGTTGTTTAGGCCTCTGTATGCTAGAGCTGGTCAGGCCTCTGTATGCTAGGCTGGTCAGGCCTCTGTATGCTAGAGTTGTTCAGGCCTCTGTATGCTAGAGCTGTTCAGGCCTCTGTATGCTAGAGCTGTTCAGGCCTCTGTATGCTAGAGCTGTTCAGGCCTCTGTATGCTAGGAGCTGTTCAGGCCTCTGTATGCTAGAGCTGTTCAGGCCTCTGTATGCTAGAGCTGGTCAGGCCTCTGTATGCTAGAGCTGTTCAGGCCTCTGTATGCTAGAGCTGTTCAGGCCTCTGTATGCTAGAGCTGTTCAGGCCTCTGTATGCTAGAGCTGTTCAGGCCTCTGTATGCTAGAGCTGTTCAGGCCTCTGTATGCTAGAGCTGGTCAGGCCTCTGTATGCTAGAGCTGTTCAGGCCTCTGTATGTTAGAGCTGTTCAGGCCTCTGTATGCTAGAGCTGTTCAGGCCTCTGTATGCTAGAGCTGGTCAGGCCTCTGTATGCTAGAGCTGGTCAGGCCTCTGTATGCTAGAGCTGTTGGCCTGTCGGCGTTCCTCATCTGCGGTGGAAGGAGGCAGACCTGCAGCGCTGTTTGACAGACCAGGAGAATATCCAGAACATCAGTCTTCTCACAAGCAGTTTGGGCTACACACTAATATGACCCCTCTATGGAAAGATGAGACGCTCAGGAAACACCATCCGCACAAGTGTCACGTGACTCGTCTGAAGGTAACCCAGTGCCGGGCTGAAAAATGAATGGAAGTGAATGTTCCACATCAAAGGTATACAGATCATTCCACTGATGGTTCTTATATCTCTCAGATAGAGACAGACACTTCAGAGAAAACGGACTGTTTTTCCATGTATGAATCTGTTATTCAATGGGTTTCTATGGCTAATAGCAGTAAGGCCAAATTCAATGTTTGTTCAAATTCATTTGTATACCTACAGGGCTCCTAAAATGTAAAATCAAATAGCTAAATGATCCTTGGCATGACCATCTTTAAAAAAGTCCATATGTTAGCTTGGTAGAAACCCCTTACATACTCCCACACAGCCTCATAGTTAGCTTGGTAGAAACCCCGGGGCCCTTAGACCTTATTAAACATAACACACAGTTTTGTTATTTTACTTTTTATTACAAAAACAGTTTTCCAGTTGCTTTCACACTCCAGTATGGGAATGTTTTAGTCCTGCATGGGAGGGTCACTGTGTGTTTCTAGCCCTGGCCTTCCAGCAAGAGGTCCATGTAGGCCCCAGTCACCAGGCTGTCATCCCCAACACCGAGCTCCTTCATCAGGCTGCGAGCTATCGCCTCCCCCTCCTCAGGCCTCTGGTCCTCCCTCATCACCACCTAGACACACACACACACACACACACACACACACACACACACACACACACACACACCCCCCTCTAGTTATATGTAGTGTCCCAGCCAGGTGAATCTACCTCTAGTTCCATGTAATGTCCCAGGCAGGTGAATCTACCTCTAGTTATATGTAATGTCCCAGCCAGGTGAATCTACCTCTAGTTATATGTAATGTCCGAGGCAGGTGAATCTACCTCTAGTTATATGTAATGTCCCAGGCAGGTGAATCTACCTCTAGTTATATGTAATGTCCCAGGCAGGTGAATCTACCTCTAGTTATATGTAGTGTCCCAGCCAGGTGAATCTACCTCTAGTTATATGTAGTGTCCCAGCCAGGTGAATCTACCTCTAGTTATATGTAATGTCCCAGCCAGGTGAATCTACCTCTAGTTATATGTAATGTCCCAGCCAGGTGAATCTACCTCTAGTTATATGTAATGTCCCAGCCAGGTGAATCTACCTCTAGTTATATGTAATGTCCCAGCCAGGTGAATCTACCTCTAGTTATATGTAGTGTCCCAGGCAGGTGAATCTACCTCTAGTTCCATGTAGTGTCCCAGGCCCTCCACTGTGTCCAAGTGAACCCTCGTCTGACCAACCAGGAACAGCCTCCTCTCCTTCCTCACCTCACCCTTCACCCCTAGAGAATCAGCCAACACAGTCTACACAAACACACACTAAGATTAATATACACCACCTCACCTCATGACCAGCTATCTCTACACTAAACCAGTCACTCATTCCCTCAGATGGAGTAGTGTTGTAGGAGCTACTCACTGTAGTAGAGATGGAGTAGTGTTGTAGTAGCTACTCACTGTTTAGTAGAGATGGAGTAGTGTTGTAGTAGCTACTCACTGTGTAGTAGAGATGGAGTAGTGTTGTAGTAGCTAGTCATTGTGTAGTAGAGATGG
Source organism: Coregonus clupeaformis (assembly GCF_020615455.1). NCBI lineage: Eukaryota > Metazoa > Chordata > Actinopteri > Salmoniformes > Salmonidae > Coregonus > Coregonus clupeaformis. The sequence goes on along the minus strand of NC_059219.1, from coordinate 23,343,544 downwards.
AGTAGTGTTGTAGAAAGCTACTCACTGTAGTAGAGATGGAGTAGTGTTGTAGTAGCTACTCACTGTGTAGTAGAGATTGAGTAGTGTTGTAGTAGCTACACACTGTGTAGTAGAGATGGAGTAGTGTTGTAGTAGATACTCACTGTGTAGCAGAGATGGAGTAGTGTTGTAGTAGCTAATCACTGTGTAGCAGAGATGGAGTAGTGTTATAGTAGCTACTCACTGTGTAGTAGAGATGGAGTAGTGTTGTAGTAGCTACTCACTGTGTAGCAGAGATGGAGTAGTGTTGTAGTAGCTACTCACTGTGTAGTAGAGATGGAGTAGTGTTGTAGTAGCTACTCACTGTGTAGTAGATATGGATTAGTGTTGTAGTAGCTACTCAATGTGTAGCAGAGATGGAGTAGTGTTGTAGTAGCTACTCACTGTGTAGTAGAGATGGATTAGTGTTGTAGTAGCTACTCACTGTAGTAGAGATGGAGTAGTGTTGTAGTAGCTACTCACTGTAGTAGAGATGGATTAGTGTTGTAGTAGCTACTCATTGTGTAGAAGAGATGGATTAGTGTTGTAGTAGCTACTCAATGTGTAGCAGAGATGGATTAGTGTTGTAGTAGCTACTCACTGTGTAGTAGAGATGGAGTAGTGTTGTAGTCGCTACTCATTGTGTAGCAGAGATGGAGTAATGTTGTAGTAGCTACTCACTGTGTAGTAGAGATGGAGTAGTGTTGTAGTAGCTACTCACTGTAGTAGAGATGGAGTAGTGTTGTAGTAGCTACTCATTGTGTAGCAGAGATGGATTAGTGTTGTAGTAGCTACTCACTGTGTAGCAGAGATGGATTAGTGTTGTAGTAGCTACTCACTGTGTAGTAGAGATGGATTAGTGTTGTAGTAGCTACTCACTGTGTAGCAGATATGGAGTAGTGTTGTAGTAGCTACTCACTGTGTAGCAGAGATGGAGTAGTGTTGTAGTAGCTACTCACTGTGTAGAGAGATGGAGTAGTGTTGTAGTAGCTACTCATTGTAGCAGAGATGGATTAGTGTTGTAGTAGCTACTCACTGTGTAGCAGAGATGGAGTAGTGTTGTAGTAGCTACTCACTGTTAGTAGAGATGGATTAGTGTTGTAGTAGCTACTCACTGTGTAGCAGAGATGGAGTAAGTGTTGTAGTAGCTACTCACTGTGTAGTAGAGATGGAGTAGTGTTGTAGTAGCTACTCACTGTGTAGTAGAGATGGAGTAGTGTTGTAGTAGCTACTCACTGTGTAGTAGAGATGGAGTAGTGTTGTAGTAGCTACTCACTGTGTAGTAGAGATGGAGTAGTGTTGTAGTAGCTACTCACTGTGTAGTGAGATGGAGTAGTGTTGTAGTAGCTACTCACTGTGTAGTAGAGATGGAGTAGTGTTGTAGTAGCTACTCACTGTGTAGCAGAGATGGAGTAGTGTTGTAGTAGCTACTCACTGTGTAGCAGAGATGGAGTAGTGTTGTAGTAGCTACTCACTGTGTAGCAGAGATGGAGTAGTGTTGTAGTAGCTACTCACTGTGTAGCAGAGATGGAGTAGTGTTGTAGTAGCTACTCATTGTGTAGCAGAGATGGAGTAGTGTTGTAGTAGCTACTCACTGTGTAGTAGAGATGGAGTAGTGTTGTAGTAGCTACTCACTGTGTAGTAGAGTTGGAGTAGTGTTGTAGTAGCTACTCATTGTGTAGCAGAGATGGAGCAGTGTTGTAGTAGCTACTCACTGTGTAGTAGAGATGGAGTAGTGTTGTAGTAGCTACTCACTGTAGTAGAGATGGAGTAGTGTTGTAGTAGCTACTCACTGTGTAGTAGAGATGGAGTAGTGTTGTAGTAGCTACTCACTCTGAGTCCCTCTGGATCCTGTGTATTAGAGATGGAGTAGTTGGACACCTTGGGCCCATCACAATCTGGTCTCTCATAGAAGATCAGCTGACCCCTCCCATCCTGCTGGACAAACAAAACGTCAGTCCAAAGGATGTGTGTTTATGTGTGTCTGTGTCTGTGTGTGTGTTTGTGTGTGTCTGTGTGTGTGTCTGTGTGTGTGTCTGTCTGTCTGTCTGTCTGTGTGTGTGTGTCTGTGTGTGTGTGTGTGTGTTTTTATGTGTGTTTTTTTATGTGTGTGTGTCTGTGTGTGTGTCTGTGTGTGTGTGTGTGTCTGTGTGTGTGTCTGTGTACCATCAGGTTGCGTAGTTTAAGTCGTCCGGTGCTGCAGTTGAAGAATGTGTCCTGCTGGCGGATTACTGTGCCCTCTGATTGGCTTAGCTGGCTGGCTCTCTCTGCCAATCGTGTCGCATTGCTCACCCTCGCCTTGATCTCCACGTTAGACGGCATCTCTGAGCTGTACCGAGTTATATTAGGGTTAGAGTGGTAGAGAGGTTTATATCATATCTGTATTGAGTTAGGGATAGTGGTAGAGAGGTTTATATCATATCTGTATTGAGTTAGGGTTAGAGTGGTAGAGAGGTTTATATCATATCTGTATTGAGTTAGGGTTATGTTAGGGTTAGAGTGGTAGAGAGGTTTATATCATATCTGTATTGAGTTAGGGTTATGGTAGGGTTAGAGTGGTAGAGAGGTTTATATCATATATGTATTGAGTAAGGGTTATGTTAGGGTTAGAGTGGTAGAGAGGTTTATATCATATCTGTATTGAGTTAGGGTTAGAGTGGTAGAGAGGTTTATATCATATCTGTATTGAGTTAGGGTTATGTTAGGGTTAGAGTGGTAGAGAGGTTTATATCATATCTGTATTGAGTTAGGGTTATGAGTGGTAGAGAGGTTTATATCATATCTGTATTGAGTTAGGGTTATGTTAGGGTTAGAGTGGTAGAGAGGTTTATATCATATCTGTATTGAGTTAGGGTTATGTTAGGGTTAGAGTGGTAGAGAGGTTTATATCATATCTGTATTGAGTTAGGGTTAGAGTGGTAGAGAGGTTTATATCATATCTGTATTGAGTTAGGGTTATGTTAGGGTTAGCGGTAGAGAGGTTTATATCATATCTGTATTGAGTTAGGGTTAGAGTGGTAGAGAGGTTTATATCATATCTGTATTGAGTTAGGGTTAGAGTGGTAGAGAGGTTTATATCATATCTGTATTGAGTTAGGGTTAGAATGGTAGAGAGGTTTATATCATATCTGTATTGAGTTAGGGTTAGAGTGGTAGAGAGGTATATATCATATCTGTATTGAGTTAGGATTATGTTAGGGTTAGAGTGGTAGAGAGGTTTATATCATATCTGTATTGAGTTAGGGTTAGAGTGGTAGAGAGGTTTAAATCATATCTGTATTGAGTTAGGGTTATGTTAGGGTTAGAGTGGTAGAGAGGTTTATATCATATCTGTATTGAGTTAGGGTTAGAGTGGTAGAGAGGTTTAAATCATATCTGTATTGAGTTAGGGTTATGTTAGGGTTAGAGTGGTAGAGAGATTTATATCATATCTGTATTGGGTTAGGGTTAGAGTGGTAGAGAGTTTTATATCATATCTGTATTGAGTTAGGGTTGTGTTAGGGTTAGAGTGGTAGAGAGGTTTATATCATATCTGTATTGAGTTAGGGTTATGTTAGGGTTAGAGTGGTAGAGAGGTTTATATCATATCTGTATTGAGTTAGGGTTATGTTAGGGTTAGAGTGGTAGAGAGGTTTATATCATATCTGTATTGAGTTAGGGTATGTTAGGGTTAGAGTGGTAGAGAGGTTTATATCATATCTGTATTGAGTTAGGGTTAGAGTGGTAGAGAGGTTTATATCATATCTGTATTGAGTTAGGGTTATATTAGGGTTAGAGTGGTAGAGAGGTTTATATCATATCTGTATTGAGTTAGGGTTATGTTAGGGTTAGAGTGGTAGAGAGGTTTATATCATATCTGTATTGAGTTAGGGTTATGTTAGGGTTAGAGTGGTAGAGAGGTTTATATCATATCTGTATTGAGTTAGGGTTATGTTAGGGTTAGAGTGGTAGAGAGGTTTATATCATATCTGTATTGAGTTAGGGTTATGTTAGGGTTAGAGTGGTAGAGAGGTTTATATCATATCTGTATTGAGTTAGGGTTATGTTAGGGTTAGAGTGGTAGAGAGGTTTATATCATATCTGTATTGAGTTAGGGTTAGAGTGGTAGAGAGGTTTATATCATATCTGTATTGAGTTAGGGTTATGTTAGGGTTAGAGTGGTAGAGAGGTTTATATCATATCTGTATTGAGTTAGGGTTAGAGTGGTAGAGAGGTTTATATCATATCTGTATTGAGTTAGGGTTATGTTAGGGTTAGAGTGGTAGAGAGGTTTATATCATATCTGTATTGAGTTAGGGTTAGAGTGGTAGAGAGGTTTATATCATATCTGTATTGAGTTAGGGTTAGAGTGGTAGAGAGGTTTATATCATATCTGTATTGAGTTAGGGTTATGTTAGGGTTAGAGTGGTAGAGAGGTTTATATCATATCTGTATTGAGTTAGGGTTATGTTAGGGTTAGAGTGGTAGAGGTTTATATCATATCTGTATTGAGTTAGGGTTATGTTAGGGTTAGAGTGGTAGAGAGGTTTATATCATATCTGTATTGGGTTAGGGTTAGAGTGGTAGAGAGGTTTATATCATATCTGTATTGAGTTAGGGTTATGTTAGGGTTAGAGTGGTAGAGAGGTTTATATCATATCTGTATTGAGTTAGGGTTATGTTAGGGTTAGAGTGGTAGAGAGGTTTATATCATATCTGTATTGAGTTAGGGTTAGAGTGGTAGAGAGGTTTATATCATATCTGTATTGAGTTAGGGTTATGTTAGGGTTAGGGTTATGATTAGGGTTAGGCCTCTGTATGCTAGAGCTGGTCAGGCCTCTGTATGCTAGAGCTGTTCAGGCCTCTGTATGCTAGAGCTGATCAGGCCTCTGTATGCTAGAGCTGTTCAGGCCTCTGTATGCTAGAGCTGTTCAGGCCTCTGTATGCTAGAGCTGTTCAGGCCTCTGTATTCTAGAGCTGTTCAGGCCTCTGTATGCTAGAGCTGTTCAGGCCTCTGTATGCTAGAGCTGTTCAAGCCTCTGTATGCTAGAGCTGTTCAGGCCTCTGTATGCTAGAGCTGTTCAGGCCTCTGTATTCTAGAGCTGTTCAGGCCTCTGTATGCTAGAGCTGTTCAGGCCTCTGTATGCTAGAGCTGTTCAGGCCTCTGTATTCTAGAGCTGTTCAGGCCTCTGTATGCTAGAGCTGTTCAAGCCTCTGTATGCTAGAGCTGGTCAGGCCTCTGTATGCTAGAGCTGGTCAGGCCTCTGTATGCTAGAGCTGGTCAGGCCTCTGTATGCTAGAGCTGGTCAGGCCTCTGTATGCTAGAGCTGGTCAGGCCTCTGTATGCTAGAGCTGGTCAGGCCTCTGTATGCTAGAGCTGGTCAGGCCTCTGTATGCTAGAGCTGGTCAGGCCTCTGTATGCTAGAGCTGTTCAGGCCTCTGTATGCTAGGAGCTGGTCAGGCCTCTGTATGCTAGAGCTGTTCAGGCCTCTGTATGCCAGAGCTGTTGGCCTGTCGGCGTTCCTCATCTGCGGTGGAAGGAGGCAGACCTACAGCGCTGTTTGACAGACCAGGAGAATATCCAGAACATCAGTCTTCTCACAAGCAGTTTGGGCTACACACTAATATGACCCCTCTATGGAAAGATGAGACGCTCAGGAAACACCATCCGCACAAGTGTCACGTGACTCGTCTGAAGGTAACCCAGTGCCGGGCTGAAAAATGAATGGAAGTGAATGTTCCACATCAAAGGTATACAGATCATTCCACTGATGGTTCTTATATCTCTCAGATAGAGACAGACACTTCAGAGAAAACGGACTGTTTTTCCATGTATGAATCTGTTATTCAATGGGTTTCTATGGCTAATAGCAGTAAGGCCAAATTCAATGTTTGTTCAAATTCATTTGTATACCTACAGGGCTCCTAAAATGTAAAATCAAATAGCTAAATGATCCTTGGCATGACCATCTTTAAAAAGTCCATATGTTAGCTTGGTAGAAACCCCTTACAGTTAGCTCTACCACTGAGATACGGGGCATGACCATCTTTAAAAAGTCCATTGTTAGCTTGGTAGAAACCCCGGGGCCCCTTAGACCTTATTAAACATAACACACAGTTTTGTTATTTTACTTTTTATTACAAAAACAGTTTTCCAGTTGCTTTCACACTCCAGTATGGGAATGTTTTAGTCCTGCATGGGAGGGTCACTGTGTGTTTCTAGCCCTGGCCTTCCAGCAAGAGGTCCATGTAGGCCCCAGTCACCAGGCTGTCATCCCCAACACCGAGCTCCTTCATCAGGCTGCGAGCTATCGCCTCCCCCTCCTCAGGCCTCTGGTCCTCCCTCATCACCACCTAGACACACACACACACACACACACACACACACACACACACACACCCCTCTAGTTATATGTAGTGTCCCAGGCAGGTGAATCTACCTCTAGTTATATGTAATGTCCCAGCCAGGTGAATCTACCTCTAGTTATATGTAGTGTCCCAGGCAGGTGAATCTACCTCTAGTTCCATGTAATGTCCCAGCCAGGTGAATCTACCTCTAGTTATATGTAATGTCCGAGGCAGGTGAATCTACCTCTAGTTATATGTAATGTCCGAGGCAGGTGAATCTACCTCTAGTTATATGTAATGTCCCAGCCAGGTGAATCTACCTCTAGTTATACAGTGGGGAAAAAAAGTATTTAGTCAGCCACCAATTGTGCAGGTTCTCCCACTTAAAAAGATGAGAGAGACCTGTAATTTTCATCATAGGTACACGTCAACTATGACAGACAAATTAAGAAAAAATAATCCAGAAAATCACACTGTAGGATTTTTAATGAATTTATTTGCAAATTATGGTGGAAAATAAGTATTTGGTCACCTACAAACAAGCAAGATTTCTGGCTCTCACAGACCTGTAACTTCTTCTTTAAGAGGCTCCTCTGTCCTCCACTCGTTACCTGTATTAATAGCACCTGTTTGAACTTGTTATCAGTATAAAAGACACCTGTCCACAACCTCAAACAGTCACACTCCAAACTCCACTATGGCCAAGACCAAAGAGCTGTCAAAGGACACCAGAAACAAAATTGTATATCTGCACCAGGCTGGGAAGACTGAATCTGCAATAGGTGAGCAGCTTGGTTTGAAGAAATCAACTGTGGGAGCAATTATTAGGAAATGGAAGACATACAAGTCCACTGATAATCTCCCTCGATCTGGGGCTCCACGCAAGATCTCACCCCGTGGGGTCAAAATTATCACAAGAACGGTGAGCAAAAATCCCAGAACCACACAGGGGGACCTAGTGAATGACCTGCATAGAGCTGGGACCAAAGTAACAAAGCCTACCATCAGTAACACACTACGCCGCCAGGGACTCAAATCCTGCAGTTCCAGACGTGTCCCCCTGCTTAAGCCAGTACATGTCCAGGCCCGTCTGAAGTTTGCTAGAGTGCATTTGGATGATCCAGAAGAGGATTGGGAGAATGTCATATGGTCAGATGAAACCAAAATATAACTTTTTGGTAAAAACTCAACTCGTCGTGTTTGGAGGACAAAGAATGCTGAGTTGCATCCAAAGAACACCATACCTACTGTGAAGCATGGGGGTGGAAACATCATGCTTTGGGGCTGTTTTTCTGCAAAGGGACCAGGACGACTGATCCGTGTAAAGGAAAGAATGAATGGGGCCATGTATCGTGAGATTTTGAGTGAAAACCTCCTTCCATCAGCAAGGGCATTGAAGATGAAACGTGGCTGGGTCTTTCAGCATGACAATGATCCCAAACACACTGCCCGGGCAACGAAGGAGTGGCTTCGTAAGAAGCATTTCAAGGTCCTGGAGTGGCCTAGCCAGTCTCCAGATCTCAACCCCATAGAAAATCTTTGAGGGAGTTGAAAGTCCGTGTTGCCCAGCGACAGCCCCAAAACATCACTGCTCTAGAGGAGATCTGCATGGAGGAATGGGCCAAAATAGTGTGTGAAAACCTTGTGAAGACTTACAGAAAACGTTTGACCTGTGTCATTGCCAACAAAGGGTATATAACAAAGTATTGAGAAACTTTTGTTATTGACCAAATACTTATTTTCCACCATAATTTGCAAATAAATTTATAAAAATCCTACAATGTGATTTTCTGGATTTTTTTTTCTCATTTTGTCTGTCATAGTTGACGTGTACCTATGATAAAAATTAAAGGCCTCTCTCATCTTTTTAAGTGGGAGAACTTGCACAATTGGTGGCTGACTAAATACTTTTTTTCCCCACTGTATGTAATGTCCGAGGCAGGTGAATCTACCTCTAGTTATATGTAATGTCCCAGCCAGGTGAATCTACCTCTAGTTCCATGTAGTGTCCCAGCCAGGTGAATCTACCTCTAGTTATATGTAATGTCCCAGCCAGGTGAATCTACCTCTAGTTATATGTAATGTCCCAGCCAGGTGAATCTACCTCTAGTTCATATGTAATGTCCCAGCCAGGTGAATCTACCTCTAGTTATATGTAATGTCCCAGCCAGGTGAATCTACCTCTAGTTATATGTAGTGTCCCAGCCAGGTGAATCTACCTCTAGTTCCATGTAATGTCCCAGCCAGGTGAATCTACCTCTAGTTATATGTAATGTCCCAGCCAGGTGAATCTACCTCTAGTTATATGTAATGTCCCAGCCAGGTGAATCTACCTCTAGTTATATGTAATGTCCCAGCCAGGTGAATCTACCTCTAGTTATATGTAGTGTCCCAGGCAGGTGAATCTACCTCTAGTTCCATGTAGTGTCCCAGGCCCTCCACTGTGTCCAAGTGAACCCTCGTCTGACCAACCAGGAACAGCCTCCTCTCCTTCCTCACCTCACCCCTTCACCCCCTAGAGAATCAGCCAACACAGTCTACACAAACACACACTAAGATTAATATACACCACCTCACCTCATGACCAGCTATCTCTACACTAAACCAGTCACTCATTCCCTCAGATGGAGTAGTGTTGTAGGAGCTACTCACTGTAGTAGAGATGGAGTAGTGTTGTAGTAGCTACTCACTGTTTAGTAGAGATGGAGTAGTGTTGTAGTAGCTACTCACTGTGTAGTAGAGATGGAGTAGTGTTGTAGTAGCTAGTCATTGTGTAGTAGAGATGGAGTAGTGTTGTAGAAAGCTACTCACTGTAGTAGAGATGGAGTAGTGTTGTAGTAGCTACTCACTGTATAGTAGAGATTGAGTAGTGTTATAGTAGCTACACACTGTGTAGTAGAGATGGAGTAGTGTTGTAGTAGATACTCACTGTGTAGCAGAGATGGAGTAGTGTTGTAGTAGCTAATCACTGTGTAGCAGAGATGGAGTAGTGTTATAGTAGCTACACACTGTGTAGTAGAGATGGAGTAGTGTTGTAGTAGATACTCACTGTGTAGCAGAGATGGAGTAGTGTTGTAGTAGCTAATCACTGTGTAGTAGAGATGGAGTAGTGTTGTAGTAGCTACTCACTGTGTAGTAGATATGGATTAGTGTTGTAGTAGCTACTCAATGTGTGAGCAGAGATGGAGTAGTGTTGTAGTAGCTACTCACTGTGTAGTAGAGATGGATTAGTGTTGTAGTAGCTACTCACTGTAGTAGAGATGGAGTAGTGTTGTAGTAGCTACTCACTGTAGTAGAGATGGATTAGTGTTGTAGTAGCTACTCATTGTGTAGAAGAGATGGATTAGTGTTGTAGTAGCTACTCAATGTGTAGCAGAGATGGATTAGTGTTGTAGTAGCTACTCACTGTGTAGTAGAGATGGAGTAGTGTTGTAGTCGCTACTCATTGTGTAGCAGAGATGGAGTAATGTTGTAGTAGCTACTCACTGTAGTAGAGATGGAGTAATGTTGTAGTAGCTACTCACTGTAGTAGAGATGGATTAGTGTTGTAGTAGCTACTCATTGTGTAGCAGAGATGGAGTAGTGTTGTAGTAGCTACTCACTGTGTAGTAGAGATGGAGTAGTGTTGTAGTAGCTACTCACTGTGTAGTAGAGATGGAGTAGTGTTGTAGTAGCTACTCACTGTGTAGTAGATATGGAGTAGTGTTGTAGTAGCTACTCACTGTGTAGCAGAGATGGAGTAGTGTTGTAGTAGCTACTCACTGTGTAGCAGAGATGGAGTAGTGTTGTAGTAGCTACTCATTGTGTAGCAGAGATGGATTAGTGTTGTAGTAGCTACTCAATGTGTAGCAGAGATGGATTAGTGTTGTAGTAGCTACTCACTGTAGTAGAGATGGATTAGTGTTGTAGTAGCTACTCACTGTGTATCAGAGATGGAGTAGTGTTGTAGTAGCTACTCACTGTGTAGTAGAGATGGAGTAGTGTTGTAGTAGCTACTCACTGTGTAGTAGAGATGGAGTAGTGTTGTAGTAGCTACTCACTGTGTAGTAGAGATGGAGTAGTGTTGTAGTAGCTACTCACTGTGTAGTAGAGATGGAGTAGTGTTGTAGTAGCTACTCACTGTGTAGTAGAGATGGAGTAGTGTTGTAGTAGCTACTCACTGTGTAGTAGAGATGGAGTAGTGTTGTAGTAGCTACTCACTGTGTAGCAGAGATGGAGTAGTGTTGTAGTAGCTACTCACTGTGTAGCAGAGATGGAGTAGTGTTGTAGTAGCTACTCACTGTGTAGCAGAGATGGAGTAGTGTTGTAGTAGCTACTCATTGTGTAGCAGAGATGGAGTAGTGTTGTAGTAGCTACTCACTGTGTAGTAGAGAGGGAGTAGTGTTGTAGTAGCTACTCACTGTGTAGTAGAGATGGAGTAGTGTTGTAGTAGCTACTCATTGTGTAGCAGAGATGGAGCAGTGTTGTAGTAGCTACTCACTGTGTAGTAGAGATGGAGTAGTGTTGTAGTAGCTACTCACTGTAGTAGAGATGGAGTAAGTGTTGTAGTAGCTACTCACTGTGTAGTAGAGATGGAGTAGTGTTGTAGTAGCTACTCACTCTGAGTCCCTCTGGATCCTGTGTATTAGAGATGGAGTAGTTGGACACCTTGGGCCCATCACAATCTGGTCTCTCATAGAAGATCAGCTGACCCCTCCCATCCTGCTGGACAAACAAAACGTCAGTCCAAAGGATGTGTGTTTTATGTGTGTCTGTGTATGAGTGTGTGTCTGTGTGTGTGTTTGTGTGTGTCTGTGTGTGTGTCTGTGTGTGTGTGTCTGTGTGTCTGTCTGTGTGTGTGTGTCTGTCTGTGTGTGTGTGTGTGTGTTTTTATGTGTGTGTTTTTATGTGTGTGTGTGTCTGTGTGTGTGTCTGTGTGTGTGTGTGTGTCTGTGTTTATGTGTGTCTGTGTACCATCAGGTTGCGTAGTTTAAGTCGTCAGGTGCTGCAGTTGAAGAATGTGTCCTGCTGGCGGATTACTGTGCCCTCTGATTGGCTTAGCTGGCTGGCTCTCTCTGCCAATCGTGTCGCATTGCTCACCCTCGCCTTGATCTCCACGTTAGACGGCATCTCTGAGCTGTACCGAGTTATATTAGGGTTAGAGTGGTAGAGAGGTTTATATCATATCTGTATTGAGTTAGGGATAGTGGTAGAGAGGTTTATATCATATCTGTATTGAGTTAGGGTTAGAGTGGTAGAGAGGTTTATATCATATCTGTATTGAGTTAGGGTTATGTTAGGGTTAGAGTGGTAGAGAGGTTTATATCATATCTGTATTGAGTTAGGGTTATGGTAGGGTTAGAGTGGTAGAGAGGTTTTATATCATATATGTATTGAGTAAGGGTTATGTTAGGGTTAGAGTGGTAGAGAGGTTTATATCATATCTGTATTGGAGTTAGGGTTAGAGTGGTAGAGAGGTTTATATCATATCTGTATTGAGTTAGGGTTATGTTAGGGTTAGAGTGGTAGAGAGGTTTATATCATATCTGTATTGAGTTAGGGTTAGAGTGGTAGAGGTTTATATCATATCTGTATTGAGTTAGGGGTTATGTTAGGGTTAGAGTGGTAGAGAGGATTATATCATATCTGTATTGAGTTAGGGGTTATGTTAGGGTTAGAGTGGTAGAGGAGGTTTATATCATATCTGTATTGAGTTAGGGTTAGAGTGGTAGAGAGGTTTATATCATATCTGTATTGAGTTAGGGTTATGTTAGGGTTAGTGGTAGAGAGGTTTATATCATATCTGTATTGAGTTAGGGTTAGAGTGGTAGAGAGGTTTATATCATATCTGTATTGAGTTAGGGTTAGAATGGTAGAGAGGTTTATATCATATCTGTATTGAGTTAGGGTTAGAGTGGTAGAGAGGTATATATCATATCTGTATTGAGTTAGGGTTATGTTAGGGTTAGAGTGGTAGAGAGGTTTATATCATATCTGTATTGAGTTAGGGTTAGAGTGGTAGAGAGGTTTAAATCATATCTGTATTGAGTTAGGGTTATGTTAGGGTTAGAGTGGTAGAGAGGTTTATATCATATCTGTATTGAGTTAGGGTTAGAGTGGTAGAGAGGTTTAAATCATATCTGTATTGAGTTAGGGTTATGTTAGGGTTAGAGTGGTAGAGAGATTTATATCATATCTGTATTGGGTTAGGGTTAGAGTGGTAGAGAGGTTTATATCATATCTGTATTGAGTTAGGGTTGTGTTAGGGTTAGAGTGGTAGAGAGGTTTATATCATATCTGTATTGAGTTAGGGTTATGTTAGGGTTAAGTGGTAGAGAGGTTTATATCATATCTGTATTGAGTTAGGGTTATGTTAGGGTTAGAGTGGTAGAGAGGTTTATATCATATCTGTATTGAGTTAGGGTATGTTAGGGTTAGAGTGGTAGAGAGGTTTATATCATATCTGTATTGAGTTAGGGTTAGAGTGGTAGAGAGGTTTATATCATATCTGTATTGAGTTAGGGTTATGTTAGGGTTAGAGTGGTAGAGAGGTTTATATCATATCTGTATTGAGTTAGGGTTATGTTAGGGTTAGAGTGGTAGAGAGGTTTATATCATATCTGTATTGAGTTAGGGTTATGTTAGGGTTAGAGTGGTAGAGAGGTTTATATCATATCTGTATTGAGTTAGGGTTATGTTAGGGTTAGGAGTGGTAGAGAGGTTTATATCACATCTGTATTGAGTTAGGGTTAGAGTGGTAGAGAGGTTTATATCATATCTGTATTGAGTTAGGGTTATGTTAGGGTTAGAGTGGTAGAGAGGTTTATATCATATCTGTATTGAGTTAGGGTTAGAGTGGTAGAGAGGTTTATATCATATCTGTATTGAGTTAGGGTTATGTTAGGGTTAGAGTGGTAGAGAGGTTTATATCATATCTGTATTGAGTTAGGGTTAGAGTGGTAGAGAGGTTTATATCATATCTGTATTGAGTTAGGGTTAGAGTGGTAGAGAGGTTTATATCATATCTGTATTGAGTTAGGGTTATGTTAGGGTTAGAGTGGTAGAGAGGTTTATATCATATCTGTATTGAGTTAGGGTTATGTTAGGGTTAGAGTGGTAGAGGTTTTATATCATATCTGTATTGAGTTAGGGTTATGTTAGGGTTAGAGTGGTAGAGAGGTTTATATCATATCTGTATTGGGTTAGGGTTAGAGTGGTAGAGAGGTTTATATCATATCTGTATTGAGTTAGGGTTATGTTAGGGTTAGAGTGGTAGAGAGGTTTATATCATATCTGTATTGAGTTAGGGTTATGTTAGGGTTAGGGTTATGATTAGGGTTAGGCCTCTGTATGCTAGAGCTGGTCAGGCCTCTGTATGCTAGAGCTGTTCAGGCCTCTGTATGCTAGAGCTGTTCAGGCCTCTGTATGCTAGAGCTGTTCAGGCCTCTGTATGCTAGAGCTGTTCAGGCCTCTGTATGCTAGAGCTGTTCAGGCCTCTGTATTCTAGAGCTGTTCAGGCCTCTGTATGCTAGAGCTGTTCAGGCCTCTGTATGCTAGAGCTGTTCAAGCCTCTGTATGCTAGAGCTGTTCAGGCCTCTGTATGCTAGAGCTGTTCAGGCCTCTGTATTCTAGAGCTGTTCAGGCCTCTGTATGCTAGAGCTGTTCAGGCCTCTGTATGCTAGAGCTGGTCAGGCCTCTGTATGCTAGAGCTGGTCAGGCCTCTGTATGCTAGAGCTGTTCAGGCCTCTGTATGCTAGAGCTGGTCAGGCCTCTGTATGCTAGAGCTGGTCAGGCCTCTGTATGCTAGAGCTGGTCAGGCCTCTGTATGCTAGAGCTGGTCAGGCCTCTGTATGCTAGGAGCTGTTCAGGCCTCTGTATGCTAGAGCTGGTCAGGCCTCTGTATGCTAGAGCTGGTCAGGCCTCTGTATGCTAGAGCTGGTCAGGCCTCTGTATGCTAGAGCTGTTCAGGCCTCTGTATGCTAGGAGCTGGTCAGGCCTCTGTATGCTAGAGCTGGTCAGGCCTCTGTATGCTAGAGCTGTTCAGGCCTCTGTATGCTAGAGCTGTTGGCCTGTCGGGCGTTCCTCATCTGCGGTGGAAGGAGGCAGACCTACAGCGCTGTTTGACAGACCAGGAGAATATCCAGAACATCAGTCTTCTCACAAGCAGTTTGGGCTACACACTAATATGACCCCTCTATGGAAAGATGAGACGCTCAGGAAACACCATCCGCACAAGTGTCACGTGACTCGTCTGAAGGTAACCCAGTGCCGGGCTGAAAAATGAATGGAAGTGAATGTTCCACATCAAAGGTATACAGATCATTCCACTGATGGTTCTTATATCTCTCAGATAGAGACAGACACTTCAGAGAAAACGGACTGTTTTTCCATGTATGAATCTGTTATTCAATGGGTTTCTATGGCTAATAGCAGTAAGGCCAAATTCAATGTTTGTTCAAATTCATTTGTATACCTACAGGGCTCCTAAAATGTAAAATCAAATAGCTAAATGATCCTTGGCATGACCATCTTTAAAAAGTCCATATGTTAGCTTGGTAGAAACCCCCTTACAGTTAGCTCTACCAACTGAGATACACGGGGCATGACCATCTTTAAAAAGTCCATATGTTAGCTTGGTAGAAACCCCGGGGCCCTTAGACCTTATTAAACATAACACACAGTTTTGTTATTTTACTTTTTATTACAAAAACAGTTTTCCAGTTGCTTTCACACTCCAGTATGGGAATGTTTTAGTCCTGCATGGGAGGGTCACTGTGTGTTTCTAGCCCTGGCCTTCCAGCAAGAGGTCCATGTAGGCCCCAGTCACCAGGCTGTCATCCCCAACACCGAGCTCCTTCATCAGGCTGCGAGCTATCGCCTCCCCCTCCTCAGGCCTCTGGTCCTCCCTCAT